>NC_135566.1:18257500-18302500 GCF_964340395.1 Glandiceps talaboti | reverse complement strand
GGTTTGAATTCATACGGAGGGGGGGGGGGGGGGGGGGGCTTTGGGGAAAATATTCGAATACAATATTTTTTTAGGGTACCGGTGTTGATTGGTGTGAAAATATGATTGAAAAAAGAGCCAAATGTTGAATTGCTAAAATGATGACTTAGTAGTTAATATGATTTATCCACCGTCAGTGCTTTGAGACTAAAATGGCATTTTATTGTCTACCGCTAACTGTGAATATAGTCTTCCATCTACTACAAATTCGCAACCCCCACCCCCATCCCCACTTAATTTTCAAAAATCAAGCCTCCAATCCCCCCCCTCCCCGTCAGCCTCCATTTCCATGGTAACCCTAAGTTCTCCCAATCCGATCCCCCGTAATTATAAATTCTGACGACAGCGTAGTAACTTTTTTTAATTTAATGTTATTAGTATTTTTATGAGGGTTATCCGATATCAAATTGTCGTAAATCTTTCTTCTTTTTAATTAAAAATTGAACTATTTTGAGATGACTTTTGAAAAGTGTTGGTAATGTTTGACATCCCATAAAAACACTTTCACTACAGAGCAACGGTTATTGTAAAACCTGGGTTTCCAATGTTAGGTAAGTAGAAATTCTTTTCTGTGGATACAAAAATCCCTTTTCTGTTGAAAACGTAGATTAAGTTGTTGCAGGAAAGGAATCATTACAACATAAAGTTCACTAAAACATGTTCTAGTATTTGTACATTTTACATTGTTTGCTTTTTCCTTTAGTCACGTCTTCAATTTTTAGAGAATGACGAACGAAGAGGATCATTTCTGGAGGTTACAAAAAAGACCGCGCCAGGCACATAGATCTAATGCACTGTATACATCCTTTCCTAGTCCTTCAGAATTTTAGAAAAGGAATTAGTATGAAAAGAGTGGTATGAAGAAAACGCCTAGAGTTAAGTCTCGCAGGTAACATGTTTTTCCCGCCGACGCAAGGAGCGGACATGGGAAGCATCACCCTAAAGATGACGTTGTTTTAGGGACGATCGTACAATGTCGACGTACAAGCGAACATCGTCAATTTAGGGCAAACCCCCTCCCCTCCCCCTAAATGAACGTTCATAAGTGCGACATCACAGTTTATATACGATGTACACCATGATACAAAATATTGCGGTCATACCACTACGATCGGTGCAATGTAAAAAGATGGTAAACATGAATTTCCAACCTCATGAAACTGTTTACTAAGATGATGGTAAACACATCAAAATACTACCGGAAACCCTGCAGAGTATCTGTCACGTTAGGATTAATTCCTATCAACTTAGTAAATACAGAATCGAAGCTGTTATCATCGAAGGCGTGAAAGTTTTCGAAATTTGGTAAGAAGTGCGAAAATGAAGTTCAGCAATCGCGCTGAAACCAGACCCCCTCCCCCCTCCCCCTAAACGAACGAAGTTCACTTATTGTGCTTGTGTAACATTATGCGATCGTCCCTTATGACAAACACTTAACTCACCTTAATATACGTATACTGTCATTACCCAAATAAGGAGAGTAAATTAATTTTTTAAATGTCTTGTGTTAACTTTGGAATATTTCTCTTTTTTGACTTAGTTTGAGTGATAATCTATTTGTCTGTTTGAAAGAAGAAGAATTGGTAGCCATTTGTTTCAAAGATGCGTACCACATTATTGGTGATTGTTGTTGTTGTCCAACTGATCGAACTCAACATCGGACTCAGCAGTGCTGAAGGTAGTTATAACCTGCATGATTTACTGTTCCCGTTCCTTTCCATTTTTGAGAAAACAGTTCCGTTGTGCTGTGCTGTACTGTACTGTACTGTACTGTACTGTACTGTCTTAATGTGCTTGCGACCTCTAAAAGTAGTGTTGTGTTGTGTTGTGTTGTGTTGTGTTGTGTTGTGTTGTGTTGTGTTGTGTTGTGTTGTGTTGTGTTGCGTCACGTCATGGTTGCGTTGCCGTTCTGTTGTGTCGTATTATATTGTGTCGCGTTGCAATGTGTTGCATCGTATCAGGTCACGGCTGGTATACATGCTGATATATATGCTGCGTTGATGTTCTGTTGTGTTGCGTCGTAAGATGTTGTGTCGTGTTGTGATGTGTTGTATAATTTTGTGGCTACTCTGTGAATTGTAGGGCGAGGCGCCCCATTGCCGTCGTGTCGTATCGTGTGGTGTTGTGTTGTGTTGTGTTGTGTTGTGTTGTGTTGTGTTGTGTTGTGTTGTGTTGTGTTGTGTCGTAATATGTTGTGTAGTGTGTGATGTGTTGCATGGTGTTGGGTTGGGTCGGGGTGTGTTGGAGTGTGTTGTGTTGCGTCAAGTCATGGTTGCGTTGCTGTTGTGTTGTGTTGTGTTGTGTTGTGTTGTGTTGTGTTGTGTTGTGTTGTGTTGTGTTGTGTTGTGTCGTGTTCCGTAGCATTAGGTTACGGCTCCGTTGATGTTGTGTTGTGTTGTGTTGTGTTGTGTTGTGTTGTGTTGTGTTGTGTTGTGTTGTGTTATGTTATGTTGTGTTGTGTTGCGTTATGTTGTGTTGTGTTGTGTTGTGTTGTGTTGTGTTGTGTTGTGTTGTGTTGTGTTGTATTGTATTGTGTCATGTTGTGTACTCTGTGTTAAATTGTGTGGCGTGGCGCCACGTTGCCGTTGTGTTGTGTTGTGTCATACTATGCTGTGGTATGTTGCGCTTTGTATTGTATTGTATTTTGTTTTGTTGTGTTGTGTTGTGTTGTGTTGTGTTGTGTTGTGTTGTGTTGTGTTGTGTTGTGTTGTGTTGTGTTGTGTTGTGCTGTGTTGTGCTGTTCTGTTCTGTGCAGAGCTGTGCTGTGCTGTGATGTCATGTGATGTGATGTGATGTGATGTGATGTGATGTGATGTGATGTGATGCGATATGTATTTAGTTGTTTATATAGCCTTCTGATTTTACATCACGTCATGTTGTGCATCAATAGATGCTTCCGATCGGCTGTGTTATGTCTTGGCGTGTCGTATCATGTTAGGTTTATATTGTGATAAAAAACCTTGTATTCCGTCTATTTAGACATCTATTTACGGGGAATAACTTGGGGGGGGGACAAAAACATGACGCGCAAATAACAAATGAATAAATAAACGAAGAATTTAATGAATGAATGAATGAATGAATGAATGAATGAATGAATGAATGAATGAATGAATGAATGAATGAATGAATGAATGAATGAATGAATGAATAAACATATAGATAAATAAATAAATAAATAAATGAACGAATGGTAAATAACACCAACAAATCACTGCATTTGTATAATTACCTATGTTTTACACTAAACTCTCTAAATACATTTACATAATTATTGTGTTTCATGTTCCCTCTGTTTGTTATTTAACGTAGAATATTGTGTATGGCCCGAGGATGCGATAGAAAAGCTCACAACTTTGGAAAGTAGGATCGAAGGTGTGGAGAAGTGCAGTAAATGCAAAGGTTAGTATTCTTTGGATTTATTCTTTGGTTTATTCTTTTCTGTTGTTGTCGAGGAGCATATAAAGTCTACCAGACACCCCTGAACCAGCAAATCTTGTTTACAAACGGAGATTGCACAGTTTCGATAAAGTGTGGCAGGAAACCGTATTCACTCAATCTTGCTATGTGCAGTTTGTTATTTGGTTTTTGTGTGGTTGTATCAAACAGAGCTGGTGAACACAAATTGGCAAGGGGCTGTAACGTGTGTAACTGCTAATTTCAATACTTATACGAGAAGTGTCAATAAATAACTTCTAAATACATTCTGCCGTTGGACCCAAATATCGATTACTTGTTGCAGTGGGACAATTGAATTGTAATTGTTTCATTCCTCCACAGAACCAACATGTGTGACACGCTGGTCCAGTCTCTCTGCCACAAATGATGACGCCCAGGGTAGAGTACGATGTGAACATGATGAGGTGATGACGGGATGCAGTAGCTATCTGCCCGGCAACGCTCATGGATCCCGAGATGGAGAGTTCATAGAGGTTGGGAGTGACGGTATACCTACCTGTGTTGCACGAAATGGTGCTGGTGGATCTGGTAAGTGTTCATGCTTCAATACTTGAGAGAGAGAGAGAGAGAGAGAGAGAGAGAGAGAGAGAGAGAGAGAGAGAGAGAGAGAGAGAGAGAGGGAGGGAGGGGGGAGAGAGGGGGGAGAGAGGGTGAGAGGGAGAAAAGAGATAGAGGACAGACAGACAGACAGACAGACAGACAGACAGACAGACAGACAGGCAGGCAGGCAGGCAGACAGACAGACAGGGAGAGAGGCAGACAGCTACAGAGAGAATGAGGAAGAGACAGGCAGACAGACAGACAGACAGACAGACAGACAGACAGACAGACAGACAGACAGACAGACAGACAGACAGACAGACAGACAGACAGACAGACAGAGACTGACAGACAAGATGGATAGACAGCCTGATCTGTATGCATGTGCTTGTGAGTGTGAGTGTGTGTGTGTGTGTGTGTGTGTGTGTGTGTGTGTATGTGTGTGTGTGTGTGTGTGTGTGTGTGTGTGTGTGTGTGTGTGTGTGTGTGTGTGTGTGTGTGTGTGTGTGTGTATACCGGGTATTCTAAACGTTTATGTTAATATATAGAACTAGTTATACAGTTATTTCAAGATACAAAATAATAATTCAGGATCATAATTTGTAAAACATGTTATAAATTAGAATAACAAACCGATGAAGGCTGAAATTTACCAATACACTAGGAATCTGTTGTCATGAATTGTATAACTATAGTGTATTCAATGATTTTGAGGGGTTTTTTGTTTTCGTTTTGTCATTACGTCTCATCGGGGTTTTTTTCTCAATTACCAGGAGTGAAAGCTGCTGCCAGATGTTGCAACTGGCCCGAAATGAAATGTACATACAAGTCTGGGTCAAAATCAGGCAATGGTGACGATAATCGGAGCACCGTTTCATGTTCGGAGAAGATCGATGGAATGGATGCATATTTAACAGGTATGGCGGTATCATAAAATAGAATGCAACTAAGTCTAGGAGTACATAAAACATAATTCCTACATTGATTTGATATACAACTATAACAGACAGACAGACAGACAGACAGACAGACAGACAGACAGACAGAATACTCGTAAACTATATGCAAGAACTTTTTGTCTGACATAATCTTGAGTTGATGTGTATCGATTTTGAAGGTTTTTTTTTAATCGTTTCAGGTTGTATGGCTCTGACTGCATGGAAGCAATTGGATGGTGCAAAGCCTAATTCTGCCACTTCTGGGCAACTGTCAACTATAGATAATGGAGAGTGTTTTGCTTATAATGGACATGGAGGTGGCGGTATGTGTATTGGGATAGATTTATTCATATAACTGTAATTTATGTTTTAACATTTGCATTAATATGTATCAAACTGTATCAGTTCTTCTCTGAAACGAAAAAAAAAAAAAAAAAAAAAAACACACACAAAAACCACACACATACAACCGAGATAATAGTTTTATGCAAATTGCAGTCTATGGCAATGTCATTACAATTGAACCAACCATCGATTCCATTCCCTCTGAAAACGCCACTCAATATTTTCCTTTGGTGTAACTGCAACATTGTTTCAATAAATTGATAATAAATCAAGGTTACCAGACACAACACGTTCAACACCAGAAACAGTTGGTGTTAACTCAGACAATGTACACAGTGTCTGAGACACTATCCAAAACATGTGTTCACCAAATAAACCACGTCTGTGAGTGTTACATTCTGTTAACATTCTGTGTGTACCAATTGATTGATTGTCCCTTCAACTAAGCGGCATAGTCAAAGGAATGCATTGATGATGGGTTCAACAATGATAATGAAGTCTTAAAAACTGCACTTTACACAAAAGTAGGATCTTGGTTGTAAATGCATTGCAATGGTGATTGGCAACACGTGACCTTTTTTAATATGAAGAGACATAATGATATTATAAGTTATTGATGAGCAAACAATTTTCAGTACACCCAATATTTTTTCTTCATTTAGGGAACTCATATGTCATACGTATGTTCCAAGTGAATGAAGAAAAATATCTCGGGTATATGATTATACTTTTGCTTGTACAAGCGTAATTTGTGAAAACCAGGGAAAAGTGATGGCGATTTTTGATATTTTTACTCTTATTTAGAGCACCACAGAAATAACTGCATGGACACTTGTTGTCGCAATGTGGAACGACCAGAGTATAAATCCTGTATTTACGGTTTGAACGTGTACAACTTGACTTTCCTGTGGTAAAAGCCACGTTCTGTAATTTGTGGGGTTTAAAAAAAAAGATTTATTCTTTACTATGCCATTTCTCAAACAGTACCTTATGGTTATATTTACCCAACCCAGGTGTATGGGCATATGCTGCTTGTTGTGCGTCTGGAAATCTGGAATGCAAAGCTAAATGGAGTTCAAGAAGCGGTGGGGGAGTTAGAGCCAGGGCCACAGTGTCTTGTGATGCTGGATGGACTATGACTGGTTGTAGCGTTTACACGCCTTATAAAGTTACAGATGGAGCTTTCATTGAAGGTGAGTGTATATCTCCTGCATGTGGACAGCATTGAAATATTTGTGTCCCAACTCCATTTGGAATTCGAAATTAAACACAGCATTGCTATGTTCAATCTTTCATTCCTGAAAGTTGTGACACATTACCAACAATACTGGTATCCATGTGGCAACGAGTAATAGGGAGCCACTCCTGAAAATAGAGGCATTTATGATTTCACATAATATAAATTTTGCTCGGTTGCCAAGAAAAATCGAATTGAAACTCTTTTTTTTCACCTCAGAGTCTATTCTTCTATCAGTGGTAAACCGTTGTCCATTGGTCTTATCAGATTATGTGTATTTATACATTTATTTACTAAGGAATATATTCTGTGGTCGCCATTTACATATTAAAAGTCAAACCCACAAAATGTGTACCCTATAGTACCTGACATTTGTGCCAGGTTTATTCGTGATAAATTCGTGATCGTGAACATTAAATTACAGTTTTCCAATTTTTATTTTTAAGTTTTACATTTTTCAGAAATAATAAAGTAGCGATAATAAGTTATAAAAGTACCTCCTGCCCACCTTCTACGTAGACATTGATGACCCCCCCCCCGGGGGGGGTCGTCTTTCTAAATTAAGTTGATGGTTTTGTTTAATAGTTTATCAACATATTTAACACAACATTTTCTACTTTTCACAGAAGCAAAATGCATAGCTGTCAATGGTGGCAATAATAACTACGTCTATGCTATAGCTATCTGTTGCAAATAATTGTGAATAGACACATGATGACAACGATGACGGGAACATCGGAACTTCAGCTAGAATATGCCTCGCAACCAGTTACACTCAACATCAGAATTCTTCAAATATCTCCAAACTTTGCCGTATAAAAGCTTGTTTCTGATCCCTTTGAAATAATGAAAGAAATGTGGCGGTTTATCTTCTCATTTTCATGAATATCGACAATTGTTTTTTTCCAAACTTAACGTGCAATATGCATAGCCATTTTGAATTTTAAAATAGCTAAAATTTTAATATAATTCTGACCTCTGTTTCAAAATATTGACCTATGGTCTATTTCCTACATCAACTGACAATGAGTTTGAGTTTTTTGAACCAACATAAGCAGTCTATTTCCGAGACGCATGATTTGAGCATCTTGTATCGTATAGTTTATATAAGTAGTACATAGGATTGCATGATTTAATTCTTGAAAATGTAATTTCAAATTGTTACTTGAATAAATAGTTTTCCCGTCATGCATTATTTGAAGGTGCCACAAAGTATTCGCCTCATTACACTATCAAACTAACACAAATCACTTTCCTTGTCTGTGTATAAATTCGCTCACTAATTCATGGGTACAACGCATAGTAGGATACAAAATACACAAATACACACAAATAAACAAACGATATTCAAGTTTGGACCTTGAGGGCGACCCATCACGACGTACCTTACAGACTTGCGGAATGACGGGTATAAAAGGCCCCCTAACTTCGTGGGGGTTATTGTCAAATTTGAATGTAGCGTGTAGTTGCCTCAACGTTCGCTACAACGTTCGGTATAAAGAGAAGAGAAGTGAAACCGGTGTGAATCCAACGCTGGTGACAGTAGCCACATTAGATCACATAAATGAGTGAGCAAGGGATATTTCCGAAGGGGGGTGGGTCCCGGAATATATGCATGTACTGTTCACGGTTTCGATAGTGGTATGGCATACACAATTGTGTATTATACATGTACTATGTACTATATATATATATACAGACACATCAGAAATGTGTATGTTTAATCGGCTGACACATCAATGTAGCGCCAGACCACTTACTTTTGGTCCCGTAATTTCAAAAAGTTTCAACAGCGGGAGGAGGTGTCCCCTCTACTGACCGCATCCCCATTCGGTCCTCCACTCCCTCGTTGTAATACTTCCCACTTAGTTGTATTATTCTACCTGCTGCTTTCAGAATTGGCTCTATGCCCAACAGAGTCACCCAATATATCAATAATGTGATTATCCAACCATCTAGAACTACACGGAGGGTTAGGTGTACGAGAATGCCCTTTCATAATGGTAACATATCATAGAGTCAAATTTATTTTCATCGTAATTTGTAAACTGCATTATTTATTTCGTAAATGTGAAAATTTTGTAATTTAATACTCGTAATTTGTAATTGAACATTTTATTTTTTCCGTAAATTGTACTTGGGACCCCCTAGCCTACCTGTAGACTTCAAGGACAACCGCTACTTACACTATTCCACTATCCTAGCTGACATTTTATTACGTTAATTTATGCTTTGTTATCTTGGAGCCTAAATTCAAAAAATAAAAATGTTAGTTAGGATAGCGGAATATAGTGTAAGTATCCTTGAAGTCTACAGATAGGCTAGGGGTCCCCTTGCTCACCTTCATGATAAACCTGAACTGTGAAGGCTCGATAAAATCCTCTACCGACCATTCAGAAATTTGAAAGCAAATAGTATGGAAATTTCTATGCGTCGTTTTCGCAAGCCCAGACCACCAAACAAATGTCTGGTGGTCTGAATCGCAAGCAAGATCATATTTTCCATTGATGCAGTGACTATAGGCTATGGGTAACGATGCCGTAAAGGGGTGGTGTTTTACGACAATGCTAAGAATCGGCAACAGCCAGTCGACACGTAGAGAACTGTTGCCAATGCCAAAATAGTGTATATTATATTTTCTAACATTTTGTTCTCCCTTTTTCCATCGTACGTTGCTGTGAGTTTGGAGCATTTATCAGCACACTTTGTCAGAAGTAGCGGTGAACATGTTGCCTTAGTTTTAATTTCGTGGTACATATCAACATATCTTGCAATCATTGAAATAATACTTCAATATGGCGAATTCGCAGAAATGTGTTCTGAAGCAGTATATGTATGTGACATGGCCAAAATGTCGGGTTTTACGTAGTTATCATCATGTATAGTGGTGGTGATTGTTCCCAAATATGACTTCATGAAAACAGCTTCCATGTACTCCTAAAAGGTTAAGCATTTCGTCATAAGCAATATTCTCAAATGAATTTACTATACCTTCTACCTCTCAACCCCTTACCGCTGATGTAATTCTAGAATTAACCCACGCCATGTTTCACCATAGTCACGAAATTCCGAAAACATTAATTCATCCATGTCTAATTTTTTACGGGTATATGTGTAAATACGAAAGTGAATACCAAATATCAAATATAGAACAGTTGATAATATTTAATTAAAAAATGTATCAATAGATGTACATTAGCTTTTGTGATATTTTGAGACCATGTGACAAAGTTTTACTATTATAGAGGTTTAATAAGGCGGTATGGAGTTTTTTATGAGTCACACATGTTTTTTTGTTACAAATCGCATAAAGCAAAATACAGACACTGGTAGCATGCACGCATATGAAATAATACATTTCATATTTCTGTGAACACAAATCAACATCATCATCACTAGTCGGGTGTGATAAGGCTGACCCTATTTTGTTATGTTTCGAATTACTTTTTCATAACAATTATGTGTCAGTCGGTCGATTATTAAATAAAAATAAAACAATTAAAATATGCTTCTATGCCTCTCCTTTTTCTCCTCTCTACTTGTTTGAGCTGCATTTTAACTTAACTTAACCTAGCTATTTTTATTAACGAGAAATAAAAAAAGGGGCCACCCTTGGAAGGTTCAAACACAAAACTATTTGTGTTCAAAGTAAGATAAAATATAACATTTTGTGTGGGTTTTATGCGCTATCGGCGAGGGGGGGGGGGCTTAGGAAAAAAAAATCAAAAACAAGATTTTTTTGAAGGACACGGTGTTGAATGATGTTAAAATGTGAGAACAATATTGAATTGCTAATGCTAAAATGACGACGGTAGAAAATATTATTTTTTATTTAATTTAAGGTTGGATTTGGATTTTTGGACGTTTTATTGCAAAATGGTAAATAAGTTAACATTTCAAACTTTGATGGTAAGAGGGTTATAAAAATATATATCCAATATTGAATCATTAGTTAATATTTTTTTCATTTTAATTAACTAATGAACTATTTTGAGATATAGGTAGTGATAGAAATCCCATATAAACATCGTCACCACCGTACAAGGCTTGTTTTGAAATCTCACAATTTCAGGTAAGTAGAAATTTAAATTTCATTCTAATGCTACATGAATCCTTTTCCCGTCGAAAACGTAGACTTTCTTGTTGTAGAAAGAAATAATTTCAGCGTATACTTCACTAAAAACATGTACATGTAGTATTTCTTAGTTGTTATATTTTATGGCGCTTACTTTTTCCTTTAGTGACGTTTTCAAAAATATTTTTTTAGAGAATGGCGAAAGGAGCAGAATATTGCTGAAGTTTACACAAAAAACGCCCTAGGCAAATGGCTCTTATGCCCTGTATAAATCCTTTTGGGATTTTAGAAAAGGAATTTAGTATGAAGACAGTGGTATGAAGAGAACGTCTACACAAGTCTTGCAAAGAGCATGGGTCTGTTGCTTTTTTTTTTGCTTTTTTTTGCTTTTTTTTTTTGGGGGGGGGGGGGGTTGGACATAGAGAGCCTTGCCACAAAGAGGACATTGTTTCATGACAAAGACATAACTAGCTGTTACCCAAATAAGGAGAGTGGATGGTTTTGTAAAATGTCTTGTTTTACCTTTGGAATATTTCTCTTTTTTGACAGGATTTGATTGATAATCTATTTGTCTGTTCGAAAGAAGAAGAATTGGTAGTCATTTGTTTCAAAGATGCGTACCACAGTATTGGTGATTGTTATTGTCCAACTGATCGAGCTCAACATCGGACCCACGTACGCTGACGGTATTTACACTATACCATTGTTTTCCCTTTCCTTTTTTCACAAAACAGTGCTGTACTTTGTTGTACTGTGCTGTGCCGTTCTGCACTGTGTTGTGTTGTACTGTACTGTACTGTACTGTGTTTGCTGTACTTGGTTGTACTGTATTGCATTGTATTGTACTGTACTGTACTGTACTGTACTGTACTGTACTGTATTGTATTGTATTGTATTGTATTGTATTGTATTGTACTGTACTGTACTGTACTGTACTGTACTGTACTGTACTGTACTGTACTGTACTGTGTTGTGTTGTGTTGTGTTGTGTTGTGTTATGAGTTTTTATGTAGACAGTGAGAACACTGTAAGTCTCAGTTCACTGCATAGTTATTAGTAAACTATTTTATGATATGAGTATTATTTATTAAATAAAGATATATCACAGTAATGTGAAATGCCAGTAGTAATTGTCGACCTCGGGCCTCTGAAGTAATTCTAGAAAATGACCATGCCATGTTTATAGTATTAGTTATTAATTATTATATCAATACATCAAAATCTAATTTCTACGGGTGCATATAAATAAAAAGGACGGTGTGATATATTTACGTGAAATACCAGTAGTAATTGTCGAACTCAAATGAAGAAGAAACACCTATAAATTGTATTTGTATATGCATATTTTACACCAAACTCTCTCAATACATTTCGTTCATAATATTTTTTTTTTTCATTTTTCCTTTATTTTATTTCTGATATTAGAATATTGTGTATGGCCCGATGATTTGGAAAAAAAAGCTGACAAATTTGGAAAGTAGGGTCGAAGCTGTGGAGAAGTGCAGTAAATGCATAGGTACGTTAATCGTCAATCTGGCAGACTTGACTTTTAATTTATTTGGTTTATTCTTTTCTGTTGCTGTCAAAGAACATATAAAATCTACCAGATGTTCCTAAGACTGAGAGCCAATCTTGTTTACACACGTAGATTGCATAGTTTCGAAATGGGTTTAGGGCGTCAACGTAGTAGTTTGGTCGACGAACATGCACTATAGCCATGGTGATGTTCTGCTCGGAGTGGACGGGGGTGGGGGTGTTTTACCTTTGCGGTAAAAGGGCATGGTTTTTTTTTTCAATCTGATTAAAATCCAGAACAAAACAAATGACACAAAACGAAGGAAATAGAGGTAAATAAAGACATCTAGCCGCTTTCGCAACATCATACTTTAATCAGATTGTGTTTTTTTTTACATTTACCAAAATTAATCTTTCAATTGGTCAATCATTCAATTAAATAATCAACCAATCAATAAATCGTTCGATCGATCGATCGATCGATCAATCAATTACATACTTGCTCGCTATACCCCGTGATCTGACCATCAGGCTGCCCCGGAACAAAACACTGAAACGACACAAAGTGATGGCAGTAGAGGTAAATACAGACATCTAGCAGCTTTCACCACAACATATTTTAACCAGATTGATTGTTTTTTACGACGAAGAACCCCTTTACGTTTACCACCGTACAACCATACGATCGCATGATATATATTAGTGATCGAATTGTTGAACATTTAACATTTATTTATTTTGACCTATAGCGCCTTTTTTATTATAACAAATTATTCAAAAGCGCTGAACAATAACAATTCAAAAAATGAAAATGAAATGAAAGGAAATGAAATGAAATTGTTGAACATGTATTCAATAAATGCTGTTACCCGTCATTACATTTATGTCAAAATGCACGTGATGCACTGTTTTGCATCTTTCAAAGATAGTGATGTTTAAATTTGTGTAATTTTTGGGGGGGAATTTTCCATTGCAATTTTAATTTCTTTTAATTACATCTAAATATACAGTCTAAATATAATAAACTAAACGGTATGCACTGTGGAATACACTGTGTGCTTTATGTATACTCTATATTAAAATTCTATCATTTCAAACAAAATTAATAAGTTTAGATATAATGAAAACCACCACGTTAAGAGTAACAACACTATAGAGAAGGATTTCTTGCATCTGTTCACAGCAACATACTATCTGTTGTGCACTAGGGTTCATAGGCTCTACTTCATACAACCATGAAAAAAAAACCATTCCATATACTTAGCAAGATCGCACTGTTCTGCTACATTTTGTCTAAATGAAATAAAATTATTTAAACGTTAAGCAACAAGAAGCAGACATGCAGGCGCCAATGTTTTGATATCTGTATTTGATGTCTCCATGGTGGCACGTTAGTTCATTTTATTTAAGACAAAATGTCGCAAGAAACTGTATTCATTCAATCTTGTTATCTTAAAGTGCAGCATATGCAGTTTCTTATTGTGGTGTTTTATTTGGTTTCTGCGTGGTTGTATCAAACAGAGCGGGTGAACTCTAATTGATAAGGGGCTGCAACGTGTGTGGTCAGCTGATAGTTGCAACACTTATACGAGAAGTGTCACTAAATGACTTCCGAATAAATTCTGCTGTCGGACCAAATATCGATCAATAGTTGCCTTGATTCAATGGGTCAATTGAATTGTGGTTGTTTCATTCCTCCACAGACTGTGTGACACGCTGGTCCAATCTCTCTGCCACACACTATAGCGCCGAGAGTAGAGTACGATGTGAAAATAAGGAGGTGATGACGGGATGCAGTAGCTATCTGCCCGGCAACGCCCATGGAACCCGAGATGGAGATTTCATAGAGGTTGGGAGTGACGGTACACCTACCTGCGTTGCACGAAATGGTGCTGGTGGATCTGGTAAGAGTTTCTGACTCTTACGTCTTTCATTGGTTATACATTTGCTATATTTAAAAAGGGACAGAGGCCATAATTTACCAATACAAGAAGGATTTACGGTTGTCATAAATTGTATAAGGATAGTGTATTCGATGAATATTAACTTTTTTTGTTTTCGTTCTGTCATTCTAGTTTACTGTTTTGATTAAGTTTTCTTTGTTCCTACTCAATTACCAGGAGTGAAAGCTGCTGCCAGATGTTGTAACTGGCCCGAAATGCAATGTACCTACAAGTTTGGGCCAAAATCGGGTACTGGTGACGATCATCGAAGCACTATTGCATGTTCGGAGAAGATTAATGGAATGGATGCATACTTAACAGGTATGACGGTATCATAAAATAGAATGCAACTAAGTCTAGGAATAAATAAAACATAATTCCTACATTGATTTGATATACAACTATAACAGACAGACAGACAGACAGACAGACAGACAGACAGACAGACAGACAGACAGACAGACAAACAGACAGACAGACGGACAAAATAATAGTAACCTATATGCATGCATAAACGCATTCTAACTACTATACTACTAGGTATTAAAGCATCGGTCCGCACCCTAAAATTAGCGCCCTCAACAACGATTACAATTTAAACTGGTTCCTGTACTGCTTATGGATAATATCAACCACTGGTTAATATGTACAATGTCTAATTATTGGCATTTTAACAATTGTCAGTGATGAATATATTGTTGTCTGATCAAAAAATCATACTCCAGTTACATCTAGTACAGTTTTAACATGGTCATCGTGACAGAACATGGCGACAGATTCAAAACCACGCTTCGCTAAAAATTTAATCTTGCCACTACACTATGTAATACTGACCACTAATTAACAGATACAATGTCTTTGCACAATTAGTTTTTAATTAACCAATATTTAGTGAATATATTTTTGGTTATTTTATGAAAAAAAATGACCCAGTTGCAGCTAGTGCAGATTTAAAGTCAGCTTTTATCAGATGACATAGCCTTGAGTGCATAAGAAAGTCGATTTAATTTTAAAATTAATTACTCATTTCAGGTTGTATGGCTTCAACTTATTGGCAGTGTTTGGATGGTGCAAAGCCGAATTCTGCCACTTCTGGGAAATTAACAACTATAAATAAAGGAGAATGTTTTGCTTATAATGGACTTGGAGGTGGTGGTCAGTATTGGGATAGATATATTCGTAATACTATCATGAATGAAGAAAGATAATAATATATTTGTACTTATACAAACGTAATGTGTGAAAATTGTTTATGTTTGATATTTTTACTCTTATTTCGAGTAAGACAGAAATAATGGCATGGACACTTATTGTCGTTATTTAGAAGGACCCAGGGTATACATCCTGTATTTACAGTTCGAACGTGTACCACTTGGCTTACCTATGGTGTAAGCTACTTTCAATTTTTTTATGGTATATTTCAAACGTTACTTTTTGATTATATTACCCAACCCAGGTGTATGGGCACATGCTGCTTGCTGTGCGTCTAGACATTTGGAATGCAAAGCTAAATGGAGTGCAAAAGGTGGTGGGGGAGTTAGAGACAGGGCTACAGTGTCTTGTGATGCTGGATGGATTATGACTGGCTGTAGTGTTTACACTCTTTGGAAAGTTACAAATGGCGCTTTTATTGAAGGTGAGTGTATACCTACTGCACCTGGATAACATTGAAATATTTGTGTCCCAACCCAATTCATCAGGACTTATGATTTAGGAATTGAACACAGAATTGCCATATTCAGTCTTTGAGACCACGTTATTTGCATCCATATGAAAGCGATTAAAGGGCAAAAGAGGAACACCACTTGGGTTCTGGAGTAATTTAATAATTCACATCACATACGTTTTGCCCGGTTGCCAAGGAAAAAAACACTTTTTTATCTCTAATCTTCTTTCAGTGGTAACTGTTGCCCTCACGGGTCTTATCAGACATTAATATTTATTAGATGAACAATGCATACTTTAATGGCTTTTTCTGAAGAAAATACACACTCAGGAGTGGACTTTGTGCATTTTGGCAACAAACATATTTATTTGCATTTTAGCTCCCAACGGGCACCGCCTGTAAGGGGCTTATACGTTAGATACAGTGCGTGCCTGTGTGCATTCATTCTCATATCTCTGGCATCATCCGATTGATTTCAACGAAATCTGGCACAAAGGTAACGCACTGTGTGGGACATATGTACATCACTTTGTTTTGTGACTGAATCAAATATGGCTCAATAGCAGCCATATTGTTGCATCATAACTTTGGAGGTATAGTACGTAGTGATGCCTTTCAAGTGCTGACATCCATTTCATAAAATATGAGCATTCTTTTAAGACATTGACCTTTGACCTTGAAAAAAAGATTAGCCAAATCTTCTTGAATCAAACATTTCAAGTGATGATGGTATTTTAATCATGACTTCGATTTGACTGTGTGTGTGTGTGTGTGTGTGTGGCATAGGCTAGTAATTTAATTTTGCGACCTTGACCTGTATAGCAAAATGGCGGCCATATTTGTGATAAAAAATCAACAAACTTTGCCTGTTATTTCCAAACGTTTGATACATTTGGGTGGACACCATTCAAGTGTCTACCCATACTATCAATAGTAAGCTTTCTCATAAGACACTGACTTTTGACCTTGACAGATTTTTTCAACATGAAATGACTGAAATGTTCCTTTCTACATTAACTCAAGAAGATGGATACACAAAGACGCCTTCTAAATGTCTATACCTTTGACTTTGACCTCCATATTCAAGGTCAATAGGAAAGTGATCAATAAATTATGGAGTTTTGTATCTAGAGGCACCATTCAAATTTACACAAAAACTTTGCCATACAGCACATCAGTTGGTCAATGTCTTCAATAAAAACTTGTTATACGTGCACTATTAAATCTAAATGTGGTCGCCATTTCTATTAAGGTCAAGGTTGCAAAATTGAATGATGTCATATGTAACTTACTGTCTGACATTTGTGCCAGGTTTATTTGTAATTAAGGTGTGTGTCTGAGATATAGGTGTTAATGAACAGACGGAGGGACATGTATCATTCCTAAAGTCCTCTCCCGGTTGGAACTGATACCTTTATCTATTATAATAGGTTTTCAGTAACAAAAAGCAATGTTATTTGCATATCATATGATAAGATGTTCATGAACATCAAATTACAGTTTTCCAATTTTAACTTTAAGTTTTACATTTTACAAGAAATGATAAAGAAGCAACAATCAGTACTAGTTATAAAAGTCACCGTCTACGTAGACACTGATGACCCCTACGGTCGTCTTCCTGAAGTTGATGGTTTTTTTATATAGTTTATCAACAAAGTTAACACAACATTGTCTACTTTTCACAGGAGCACAGTACATAGCTGTCAATGGAGGTAATAATAAAGACGTATATGCTATAGCTATATGTTGCAAAGAATTGTGAATAGACACATGATGATGATGATGATGATGATGATGATGATGATGATGACGACGACGACGACGACGATGATGGGAACATCATGGTAGAATATGCCTCGCGTCCAATTGCACTCAACATCAGAATACTTCAAATCTCTCCAAGCATTGCCTGATAAGTTGCTTCTGTTATGTGACCTCTGACCTACTTTATACATCAACTGACAATGGCTTTGAAAGTTTTTAATCAACAGCAAAAGTTTATTTCCGAGTCACATATTAGATCTCATCACCTTCATTTGATCAACTCTCCAATCTGGCATGGTCTTGATTGTTTGGATGTAATTTCAAATTGTTACTTGAATAAATAGTTTTCTCGTCACGCATTATTTGAAGGTGCCACAAAGTATTCGCCTCATTACACTGTCAAACTAACACAAATCACTTTCCTTGTCTGTGTATAAATTCGCTCATTGATGCATGGCTACAATACATAGTAGGATACAACATACACAAATACACACAAATAAACAAACGATATTCAAGTTTGGACTATGAGGGCGACCTGTCACGGCGTACCTTACAGACTATATGCAGATAACTTGAAAAAAGAAATATTTTATTTTCAAAAGAAATGGTACACTCTCAATATAACACAGTCTTACGGAATAGAATATGTATAAATGGGGAAAAAGGTTCTTTCATGAAATTCAATCCAAACAAAATTAAGATCAAAATAAAACAGTGGAATAGCTATTCAAATAAAATATATGATATGATTGCATAACATCTCAGTTGCATGCTGCATTAAATATAGACAATTAAGTACATCACTGTTAGCTGGTGTAAAACTGATGACAAATCAGGGGTCCTTTAAATCAAATCTCTTTCCTATGCCAATTTAAGTAGTTTGTTAGACTAAGTCTAAAAGTTCAAAGATGATGTAATGTACGTTCTCCTTTGTTTTCTGATCGAAGTATAGAAACCATACACAGGAATGGACCATCATAGAGAACACAAACTGGTATACACAAAAAACTATAAGACTAAAGAATTTCGCTGCGTCATCACAATAATTCCTTCATGGATTTAAGACATACAAAACTGATCAACTGAAACGATATACAGATTACAAACTTGCATTGAATACTCCAGACATCATGTTTATCTATAACGTGTTAAGGTTCATATTGTTGCACTAAAACGAAATATGACGTCACACCAGTAGAATACTAAACTTCTATTGGGAACCCCTACGGCATAATTGCTACTGAGAAATTCTCACTGCAAACTAAAAACTACATGTGCTATCAAATCATCTCGGCGTTTAGCTCAATGAAAAAGCACGAATCAAACGTTATTCATGCAAATGAGTAAACTCCCAACTGCTCAAATGATGTAAACAAAATATAAGTAGCATCCCGAGCTCACAAATATACCCTATTTGGACATTATGTAACTGCACCAATAAATACTAACTTGTTATACTATTGGATAGAATTCTACGATAGATTAACAAAAGACATGATATGTTAATGACTGTATGGGTGGTTTCAGTTGAATTTCAAATATCGCCTCAGGACCTCATTGAGCTAGACATAAAGAGAGATCTTGAGATCAATGCATGGATAGTACTAGACTAAATGGTTAGAGTGCACACAAAGCATTTACTGGTAGTTAGGTATACAACATATATAAATAAGACACTCCTGGAGATTAGATTATTTACATACTGTAAATTATACAAAAAGTTTTACCATGCTATATTTTTATTCTCTTTTATTTTCCATGTACTCTTTGAGATTTCTCAGTAAAGTAGCGTGTGCATCATCTCCTACACGTTTGGCAATAAAGTGAAAAACGTAGAGTAATTCTAATTCTAAAACGTCATGAACATGTGTGACATTCTTGCCATCTTGTTTCTTGTCTGTTAGGGTAAATTTACCATGTCCAGGGAACTCGCCACACAATGGAGACACTATTGTTAAGTTACTTGTGATACTATTCCTAATGAAAGAAAAAGAAATGAATAATCATAAATGTATGTATGTATGTATGTATGTATGTATGTATGTATGTATGTATGTATGTATGTATGTATGTATGTATGTATGTATGTATGTATGTATGTATGTATGTGGTGTGTGTGTTTCGTCCTCTTTCATTATGTTAGTTCACCACATCTCGGTAATTAGTTGAATGTTTCAAAAAAATTTAGAAAAAATTGCCTAAACATACTGTATCATATACATGATACAGCGGGAATGTTTATCAGTAATTGCACTAAAGGTTTATTCGCTCACAGCATCCAGCCAGTGTCGTCGATAAAACTGTTGACAACGAACTGTTATGTACTAATTAACAGGGACCCACTGAATAATGTCTGACACAAAATGAACACACACGCACACGCGTGCGCGCGCGCGCAGTGTCTCTCTCTCTCTCTCTCTCTCTCTCTCTCTCTCTCTCTCTCTCTCTCTCTCTCTCTCTCTCTCTCTCTCTCTCTCTCTCTCTCTCTCATTGCGACAAATGTTGAAGCATATGAAATATTTATTTCATTTAGCAAGTAAATTTATCTGCTAACCACAAGAGAGATAATAAAAAAAACATACCCGGTTATCACAGATTCTACTTGTAGATGTTGTTGAAAGGTAAAGTAAGAGAGAAAAACTGGGACGGTTTCAAGAACGGTGTATTTCAGTGTTGTGTATCCATCTCTTTCTTCTTTCACAACTTCTCCATCGAGTTCCATTCTGTTTTGACAAGAATGTGAAAATTACGTGAGTTTCGTGTTGTCATTTACATGATTTTAGCAACTGGTCTGGAAGAAAACTTGTATGGTTTCCCTTGTTGTGATATCACTTAATACAGGAAACCTTAGACGAATTTTGTAACGAATCATGGTATTCGAAGTATACAGTTTAGGAAACCAACAAATGAAATATCGCGATGTGTTCATGGTATTATACATGATTGGACAATATTGACGTCGGCAATCAAGGTCGTGACCCCAGCACATGGTTATGAGAGAAAGCCAGGCCCTGCAACTAGATACTAGCCACGTCCGTCCGTCTGGTCCAATTTCTCAGTGTTTGTTTTGATGTTAGAGACGTTATTTCTGTACGATTTGAAGAATTTTACAATATATCTATATAAATTGATAAATATGGATTACATATCAACACGTGGATAAATTCAACCCGACACGAATGTGCTCTCCCGAGTCCATACGTACATGTCTGCTTCAGCTTTGATCGGCGGAACTATACTACGTATACGTACGTCGGCCGCGGTGACTGTTGATCGTGAGGACCGACAGGGAAACTGCTGGGGTGGGATGGGATCATTACAATACAACACTATAGGAAATAATACTGGGGAATCCACTGAGAGAAAGAATATCAATGGCGTTACATTGTAACACAGTGAGTTGTCGAACTGTCACACGAACATGAGGAATGGTTTTACATTTGAATGGAATCCAGGACGCGGTTATACGTTGCACACACTGCAAATACACATAACATTTTACAATTAGCTTTTGTCGTTGAAAGACATGCAACTACTATTATTTAAGTGTGAGTGCTTTCAGCGGGAAATCGTCGATGAAAAGACGTTTACGTCATCAATGAATCGATTTTTGCATTTGTCGTAACTAAATAGCACTGTGTTTGGATTGTTGCCAAGGTTAAAGGAAGACCACTTGAACCGTGTCTAACGGTCTGTACCTACAAGAATCATCGGCTGTAGATTGTGCTGCTTGGGTGGACAATTCATATGAGAGAATGTCACTGTTTTGAAATCTCACACAACTTTGGACCAACTTCTATAATAATTCACAATGCAATGCAATGCAATGAAAGTCAGGTGCTGCCAACGGTCAGATTTGTGGTTTTCATTTATTATATGGTATGCTGTTTCAAACCAAAAATGATGTTTTTAGTAGACCCTCCCCCAAAAAATCCAACAAAAACAGTGGGAGGGCGTTTAGCTGTTCTTATGTGCCGTCTCCACTGTTAGTGAAGGATACATGCCTTCCTCCCCACCCACTGGACTTCAACTTGCCCGCCAGCTCACTGCCCACCCAATATTGTGAATGATTTACCCACTCCCCACCAGATAAACGTTTGTGCTTTCCACTATACCAACAATTAATTTTGACGTACACAATGTGTCCCAAAAATTCCATGTTTACCCCTCTCACTGTATCAAAATCAGCACTTCCCTGTCGCAATTACTTCATGGTTTGCTCCCCTCCCGCTACTGATCGGCGCAAATTGCCCGCCCACAGAAAAACTACGCAAGAACAGCTTTTTGCAAGAATAGCGGCTTCGTTGACTGCACCTGGAAAGCTAGAAAGTTCGGTTACTTACATCACACCGTGGAAAGAGAGTAACTTTCGAGGATCTGCCAGAACACGATGGACGTCCACAAGTGGTGCAGCAATCACCGTTTCTTCCTCAATGCGTACGGTGCCAGTTTTAACTACGATAAAAATCGAGATGGCAAATAAACCAGCGTAATAAACATTCTTTGGTGTAATAATAGACATATTTTTCCTTACGAAATGGCATGGATTAAGAAAGACGGTATCAATATTCGTGTTACTATCAAGGTAGAGACAGTTTGACTATCATGGGTGAAGGCGCGAGGCGACGTACACAGGGCTGAAAATGGTCAGGTGGTCCAATGTGACCTTTTGAACTTTGAACTTGATCATGTGACATCATGCCAGTAGGGCACTCCGGTGTCTTCGGCACGACAGTGAAATCACGGTTTTAAAAAGTACCATGTTCAAAGTTCAACATAAAGTCGTGACTTTAGATCAACAGGTTGCAGGTTTGAGCCTCATCGCTATAAGTCATCGCTACCGTTTGCTTACTAAGGCAAGCTTAATTTAACACCAATGAATGTTATGCTTCCAAGGAAAGATAGGAAATTAAGAAGGGCTGCTGTGCCTCAGGCGTAAAAAAAATTGTGGGGTTCCGATTACATTCAGTTTTAAAATAGGTGGGTAGGTAGATTTTTTTATTTTATATTTTAATTTTTTTCATATGTGAGTATCTAGTTCGGGTAGTTATGTTTTTCTGTTCGTGTTTTCATATGGTCTCTGCGCATGCGTTATTGGCTTCTTCTCCAGATGTACAGCTATTACAGATTTAAAGAACGGTTTTATATTGTCTTTTTCAGTTGATGTCAGTTTCCGAATCAACTATTTATTGCGAGACTTCACAATTATCACGATTTTCTAAATTTTTTTCTCGAATATGTAAAAAAAACTGGGTTTGTTTTTCATCGGCTCAGTTTTGCTTAAACAATATTACCACATGAATGGGAAATGGATATTTATTTTTGGAGTCAAAACAACCTGAAAATATAATATGAAACATCAAAGACTAAATCTGGGATCATAGCTCAAGAAATTGTAACAAACACAACAGTTTGTACGCAAGGAACTGGGTAACCACTGGTAATCACTACGTCATACTCAATCTGCGCAAGCGTCTGTCGCTTCATCGCTATACACATGATAGTTTGATTACTTGTGTTTACTTGTGATTGAAAGGAACAAAAAAAAGTAAAATACACAGTTGAGTCGATCAGTAAAACAAACTCTTAGGCAATAAGAGATGTTAAGAGATGTCACAAAATACACCGTGTAGTTTCGAGCCAACACTGGCAAAGTAAGACAACTCCGATCGTTGAAAATGAAAACACACGCGAACGGCAACAATGTTAAAGTGTCGTATCCATTCCAAACCAAGACATACTTATATCTACTGATCATCTTTGGATCACAAATTATTTAAATATAATACAATATCACTAAATAGATTGAATCTATAATGCTCTCTTTGACGTTTGTACTAATGTACCCCTATATTTATTTCCTTATGCTTTGGAAAGAAAATACAATTCAAAAAGTTGTCTGGTTCCGGTTACCCGACCCCACCTAGTTTTCACTGCCGACCCTAATGTTTTTTTACGTATTCGAGAGAAAAATAAAAGTCTCGCAAGAATATGGCGGATGCGGAAACTGACATCAACTTGAAGACAATATAATTATAGTATAAAGTTCTTCCAATCTGTAATGGCTGTATATCTAATGAGAAAAATAACACAGACCATACGGAAAACACAACTACCAGAGATAGACACTCACATATAATATGAAACAAGATAAAATTTTTAAAAAATCTATCTACCCCACCTGTTCTAAAATTCAGCACAATCGGGACAGCACACTGTTTTGTTAGGCCTTACCTGACTAGCCCTCGTTCAAAACTGTCGGCTCCGTGTTGATTAAACATTTTTTACACAAATAAAACCAAGTGATTACAGAATTTTTGTTTCTTTTTTGTCCTTCACGTAGTCTGGGTTCTTTCTCAAGCTGTGCCTGTACATATTTCAATAGTTCTGTGTCAGGCAAATTGACTGTAATTGTTTCCAACGCTCGACAAATCGCAAATCTCTAGTCAGTACACGTAATATCATAAATAGTAGACTGTATATGTATGTAAGATACGCTTTGTTGCTCGCACCGCCCTCACCCGGCTGCTCGATAAACGGTTGACCGAAGTGTGAGGGCGCCCTGACACGGCGTACCTTAAAAACGTGCAGACAAACGAGAAAACGCTCAGTGTTACTTGCTAGTATGAAGTAATAATGAGCTTGTCTCCCTAAATGGGAACGTTCATGGCCGGTTTCCAAAGCGGGGAACTAAAAGGGTGAATATCATGTTATAGCACCATTTACGGCGGCTTTATTTATTTCTATGTATTTCCTGAAAATGATGGGTCGGTCGGTCAGTTCATTAATTTTTTTTAAATGTTTTGAAATGAGTAATTGCACGTTACATGTTGGTGATATTTTCAAATCATAATCATACTTTAACAGTCTGAATGACTTAGAAATGAAACTATGAACCGGCATCTGTTTTAGTAAAGTTCCCGGATGTCAGCAATTCATGATATGTTGTGTTCCTCCTTTGCATTTTAGACACAGAATGACACAATATCAATGACTTGTTTCTTTCAATTTGGCAAAGGCCAGCCCATCAATCATTTCGGTTGTGCTGACAAAGCGTGTAATATTTTGTAATAAACGGAAATCGTGTTCTACACGTTTGTAGTTGCCCAATACTTTTGTCAAACTGACCATCGGTTAATACAACAACTAGATACGCCGCTTGTGCAAACCAGTAAATCATCACCGTTACATGTTTATCATGCAAAAAACAAAACAAGGCAAGGTACGTAAAAGTATCACTGACCACAGTGGGCACTTAATAATTAACACGACATATGATGCAAGATTTTGAATAGCTAGTTCGAAATTCAATCAACGCTCACTTAATAGGAACGATTTTGTGAAAATAAAATAAAATACAGTTTGTGAAATCACTATTATGATTTTGGATTCAGTCGTCCTAAGAATGACAGAATCCAAAAATACGCCCTCACAGAGAAATACTGATTTCGCAACACTCTGCAATAGTTTTGATGGACTACAAGTAAAGGGACTCTGCACCGAGTTTGTCAGTCTTACATACACTAGCTTTATAAGAGTACGTACAACATGGGTGGCGGGATCTCCAAAGAGCAGCTGTTACCGGGTAGGGAATTTGAAGTGAATGGGGTCCAATTCTGTAATCTCTTTAACCGCAGTGTTCTTGAAGCACCCGAGATTGTCAACTGCCATGAAGATGATGTTTTCGTTGTGAGTTACCCAAAATCAGGTAGGGGTCATGAATAAATTGGTTTACATACGTTTATCACATTCTATTTATCAGGTGTCCACGGGTTTTACACGCAAACGGCCAAATTGATAGGAGTACAGACTTCGTGTATTAGGCTTGTTGTGTACCTGGTTATTAGGCCACGGCAAGTTATTCTTGCAAAACTGTGATAGAGGGACCATGCATTTATCACTGTTATCATGATGCTATACAATACGGAAGCGTTAACTATTTTTAGTGGTCTCGGAGACTCAATCTACCGTTGTAGACCGTTTTTGTCCAATCTCATCCTCCGGCATACACTTTGCAATTGTCGTGATAAACCACATAATAGTAGATGGCCTGCTGATGATCCACGGAAAGTTTCATTTGCATTTTTTGTGCAATTTCCCAACGCAGACAAGCTGACCTCAATCCAATACGTTGAGCTATATTCTTGAGTGTGGTAGCGACATTTTGCTACTGCGCATGACCAGTTATAATTATAAACATTTACACAATACTTTAGATCGTGTGATGTCCCCAGTTGACCTGACGTATTTGTGTTAAAAATTAATCCCGCACAATAAGATAACTAAGTAAACAGGCACCGCGCATACAATGACCCTAAAAAATTAACCATAGTAGTTTAGTAAAATTCTGTTTGCTTGATTTTCCAAACTGGTCATTTCAGCAATAAATTGCATTTAAAACTTAGTTTAACAACAGCCAATATCTAAGGTTTAAGGGAACACAAGCTGACTTTTTACGGTTTTTGAACTTAATTTTAGCTGAAGATTATAAAATAACTGTTATATTCTACTGACTAAAGCATATATAACCATCACGTGCAATTGACTGAATTCAAACCTGGTGTGAAGATATAAAACTAACAAACGATCCGATGACGTAATTGATTATACGTATATAAAATGTAGAAGATATCTATCTACTCTGCAAATCAACTGGTCTAACAATGATAGAGGATATTTATGCATCAACATTTAATACTACACTAGAATAGTTTAATTAAGGTTTTATGTAAGTATTTTCACCTTGAGAGTAAAAAGTTTATAAACTCAGTCTAGCATGTGCAGAACTTGTCTAGTTCCAATACTATCCGTGTTACGATTTACAAATAGACTAGACTAGTGCGGGGCTTATCTCAACTCAGTTTTCATTACGTCATTAATCAATTCATTGTATCGGATAGGTTGAATGCTTTGATTTTTTTAATGACGGATACAGTCATTAGATGTATTCCCTATATTGTACACATTACATTGCCGTTGTTGAGATTAAGATGTTCGAATGGTAAGAATCTGTCATCTGATTTTGAATTGCTTATGTCTTTGAGCACCATGTACACTGCCCCAGTCAACCCAGTTGTATAAACGAGGACTCGATAGGATTCAAGGTAACTGTTATCCTATATGTACCTCACATTGGCTGAGGCTAGGGACTGTATGCTCCCTAGAAAGTTGAGGAAGTTACAGTGCCGTTATGACTTTATATTTATCTGCACGAGTTGTATCTTGAACTTCACTTTGGGTAGAATTCACGGATATATACACTGTAGATACTTTTCATAGACAACACTGTTATATTTTGGCATCAGTATCAATGTTATGTTGACAATTCTAAAACCATGAGAAACATATGATTATAAAGTACGGGCTCACTGTAATACCCAGACTTTCTCGCTCGGCCATGAAGTGAGCCATCAGCGGTGAGGTTGGGTAATCGAGACTACATATCTTACCGAGATCATACTAAGCAGATCTGGACAATCCTGGTATTAATCCAGAATATGGCAGCCTTATTATTTTGGTTTTGTCTTCCAGGTACAACATGGACGATAGAGATGGTCTCACTGCTTATGAACGGTGGTGATGTAGAAAATAATTCTGCGATATTCCAACAGACCAGAAGTCCAGTTGTCGAGGCAACAGGGGAAAATCTCTTTTGGTGAGGAGTCATTTTAGGTTTACACAAAAGTATGAATTTCAGATTTTCAACACTAATTATTGTCACTGACAGTTTAAAACTTAATCTTGCTGACACGTACACAGTGACTGTAACTTCTTTGTACTTTGATATTATTCACCAATATTTTCTTTACCCTGACAAGTAAAGCAGAGTGACCTAAGGGGCCTTGTGGATAGGCGAGTAGTGACAAAATCTTTAGGTCTTAGGACTTTTCCAGTTGAATGATGACAAACGTTGGCAAACGATACAATCATACCTCCGCAAGAATAATTTATCAAAAGTCGGGAAAAATTACTGCGATTTGGAACATTTTGAACAGAATATGAATTAATTTAAGTTGTTATCACACCAATCTCGTGTAAGGAGTCCTCTACAGAATATTGTTTTTGTTAATTTTTCATTGCACGCAAAATCAACGCAGATGTCATTATATATGTACCAATATATATATATATGACAATAACACACATATAATATAATATCACATCATATCAAATCATATCATGTCATGTCATGTCATGTCATGTCATGTCATGTCATGTCATATATCATATATCATATCAAAGCATATCACATGTCAAATCATATCATCATATACCAAATATCATATCGTATATCATATATCATATATCATATCATGTCATATCAAATCATATGATATCATATATCAAATCATATATCATATCATATCATATATATCATATATCATATCATATCATATCATATCATATCATATCATATCATATCATATCATATCATATCATATATCGAGTATGTAACAATGACGTAGACGCGAGTTGTCGGAGTGGAGTGGGCTGGAGATGGAGATGGGATGAGGAAGAGGAGTGACATGGCTGATTTAAGCCCTAAACCTATTTTTTAATGTGCATTCGATGGAAATGTTTAGGTTTTATGTACATTACCTGTAACGATCTAGCTACTGAGGTAAATTAAATATTGTCTGAAGTTATACTTTGTTTTTGCAGGGTAAAATGGGGAGTATACGCTTTGCAGAAAATGAAACCTTTCTTACCGAGATTCCTTGGTAAAGATATTCCAGATGTGCCAATCGAAGCATTTGATTCCATGTATGGACTTGCCAGTATTGAGAAGTTAGCAAGGCCAAGGTGCATCAAATCACATTTACCATATAATTTCTTCCCATCCCAAGCCTTGGAAAAGAAATGCAAGGTAAATATATATTTATATCTTTTGTCATGTATAACTCTTTTTTGTTTCCCGTTGGAAGTTAGACAGCGAAAAGGACACATACACAGATGGCAGTGCAGTGACGCCCTACAGTCGTTTCGACATGACGCTAAGTTATGTTTTACCATGGAATCTGTGATCTCATTTTTGATTCTTGGTTTTACGAAATGATCGCAAAATGCATTTGTTACAGTGGATTACCAAGAAGCGAGTCGTAGTCATCTGATGTGATATCAAGTTTATGTAATGAGACTGACTACAAGATTTTGTGTTAAGATAAACACCATACAGATAGCAGAGATTGACTCCTCACTGTGAGTGTGTGGAATTGTCTCGTCTATGTGGTCACTGTACTACCAAGTCTATCATGTGTCTATTGTAACAGTAGTAATATTAGTGTGCATGCTGCTACTGTTTACACCATTAACAAAATAAGGAGCCCACACAGTGTAAGCGATGTTTGTGTGTCTATCTCAAAAGGAAACCTTGTGATCAGGCTCACTGATCTTGATAGTTCATTTAATAGCTTTGGCTCGCTTCTGGGGAAAAGAACTGTAATACGTTTAGCACTTTGTTCTTTGTTTTTTTTTGGTCAAAGTTGTTTTAAATTGATGCTAAATTTAAAGTTCTCTCACAACTGACATATGAAATAGTCCCCAAACACTTGATACTGTACTAAACACTCCTCACAGCTCCTAGCCCCTTGACATTTTTCTCTATACCCTAAAATTATCCAATTCTAAAAACCTGATCAAATTAAAACCTCTCCAATATTAGAATGATTACTTAATATGTATTTAAAACGAAATATACCCTTCAAGTTCGCTAGAATGTACTTAAGTCTATATTTCCTACCTATTTTCCCTTTCTGCTCTGACCTGAACAAAGTTGCAATTCGATAATGCCTGTTCCCTTCCCTTGATCCACTCCGAAAATAATCGTGACGTACAGCTAAGAATTGTCACTACTCGTCTAGCGACTCGTAATGATAAAGCCCCCTTAGGTCAGATATTATTCCCCAATATTTTTCATCGTTCAACCAAGGAAAATTCGAGTGACCTAAGGGGCCCTTGTCAATACGCGTCGCTAGATGAGTAGTGACAACCCTTAGGCTCACGAGTATTTTTCCTTTGAATGACGAACAATATCGGGGAATAATATAATTATACCATCGCCAGTAATATAACAAAAATCGGGATAAGTAATGGGCAATTTTAAACGTTTTGACTTAGATTTCGAATACAGCAGAGCCAATGACGTAGACACGCGTTCTGGTGACATAGACGCGCGTCGTCGTGACGTAGAACGACCATTGTATATATTCCACATTTTTTGTTGAACCTGGCCCGTGTATGGTATATCATTCTAATCATACATGTTTTTTTTTATTCCATATCAGATTATTTACATATCAAGAAATCCAAAAGACGTGGCTGTTTCGTATTTCCATCATCATAAGAATCTCTTCTGGCCGTTACACTTTCCTGGTACCTGGAACGATTTCTATAAATTGTACATCAAGGGAAAAGGTTTGTAGATCTTTAAAGCTACACCAGCTGTAAATGGAACGTATTTTCAAATGTTTTGTTGGGTAAAATAACTTACCCTTCATTAATGTACATTGTGGACAGTATTACATCACCTGTGCGTAAACGTATTTTTTGTAGCTGTATACATGAAAAATCAAATCAAATTGATGTTTTGGGTCCACACCACAAAATCAGCGCCCTCAACGGTGGTCACGATTTCAACCCCTTTTCTGTACTGCTTATTGACAGTACAATGTCTAATTATTGGTATCTTAACAATTCCAGTGAATATATTGTTGTTGTCTGATCGAAAAATGATACCCCAGTTACACTAGAACAGTTTTAACATGGTGACCGATTCAAAACCTAGCTTTCGATTTCATCTTGTCACTACAATACCTACAGATAATATTGACCACTAATCAACAATCAACAGATAAAATGTCTGTTTATCAGTAATTAACCAATTTACATTGTAGTGAATATATCTTTGGTTAATTGATGAAAAATTTAAACATACGAAATAAGCAAATGCAATAAAAGTTATTTTTAATGGCATTTTTACAAAGAATTCAAATTCTTCAGAGTGAAAACAATTTGACAATGGTCAACCTAATGTCAACGTCCAGGGTTTTACACTTTTATTGAACATGTCATAATTTTATGACACATGGCTTTGGACATCATTTAGAATTTTACAAATATTAGCCAATGCATGATAGGATGCGTCAGTCACTGCTAACACTGATAATCACAAAATATATTTTGTATCATTGCAGTCAACTTCGGGAGTTGGTTTGATCACGTTCTAGGATGGTGGGAACATAAAGATGACGACAATGTGTTATTTCTCAAATATGAAGACGTTAAGAAAGTAAGTGTTTTAATTGTAACATCACTCCGTAAGACCGCTTTATTTAGTACTCCTATTGCAAACACACACACACACACACACACACACACACACACACACACACACACACACACACACACACATACATACATACATACATACATACATACATACATACACACACACACACACACATACATACATACATACATACATACATAAACACATACACACACACACACATACACACACACACACACACACACACACACACACACACACACACACACACACACACACAAATCAGTACTACCCGATAAATTATGTTTGATCTCCTAAGGAAATTTAGTTGGTAAAACATATGCAATTTTTTAAAATCTGAAATTGTGTTTGTGATAAGAAATATTCCCAATTAGTGAGACGTTTGTACAGCCTTGACAGGTCTGGAGATTGTCTGATAGATTTTAATTATATGATGTTGTATATATCTCAGGACCAAAGAGAACCTCTAAGAAAGATTGCAGCTTTCCTTGACATCGAGTTGACCAGCGACTTGGAGGACAAGATTATCGATTATTCTTCATTCACAAAGATGAAATCAAACCCAGCTGTAAATCTTGGCCCTAAAGGACACACTGATGCAGATGAAACTACTTTCATTAGAAAAGGTAAGTGCTGTCAAACGTAATTGTTGAAAAGAAGTTATTTGACTGTTAATAATGCATGCCTAGTTATTATGTGTACTCCAAAGCCCATTTAAGTGTAACTATGATTTAATACCATGCACGAGCCAAGTTCAACAAAAATGCGGTATATAGTCTGGTTGTTCTACGTCACGACAATGGATGTCTGTGTCACGAGAACGCGTGCCTACGTCATTGGTTCTGCTGTGTTTGAAATTTTAGACAAAACGTTCAAAATTGCCATAAATTTTCCCAATTTCTTTTATACGCGCGATGGTATAATTATTATTATTCCCCAATATTGTTCTTCATTCAGCTGGAAAATAATCGTGACATAAGGGTTGTCACTACTCGTCTAGCGACTCATATTGGTAAGGGCCCCTTAGGTCACTCGTATTTTCCTTAGCTGAACGAAGAAAAATAAAGTAAATTTTGACATTTTGACCAATATCCTCACTGTTAGTAATGCTCAAAACATATAAAATTGCAATTGCTTAGTGTTACACAAACGTGGGATTAATGACGCGCGTTCCAATATTGTTTACAGCTGGTTTTAAAATACCGTCCAGCGGCTTTGTTTAATAAAATCGCCCAGAAACAAATAAAAAACCACACATGCTACATTTTGGGATATGAATACAGCTTCTAGCAACATTTTTGTCTAAATGAAATCAACTAACATTCCACCATGCAGACATCAAATACAGAAGTCAAAACGTTGGCGCCCGCGTGTCTGCGTCTTGTTGCAGTGTATTGGTTTAAATGGTTTATTTCATCCAGGCTAAATGTAGTAATAAGTTGCACTCTTGCTGTTGAAGTGTGGGTGTGTGAAAGTTTCTTCATTGTTTGTTCGTGGCTGTCAAACAGAACTGCCGAACGGTATTTTGAAATCCGCAGTAAGTTGATCCTCAATAAGTTTGATTAAGAACGTTCATGTCATAATCTACTGGGGTGTTAGAAATTTGATGTGGCGTTATTGTTTTCAACACGTGGGAATGTTTCACTTAATGTTTCACTCAGAATACATACCTTTATATAGAAATTTTGAATAAGCCACACAAAACTTGTGAAAACATTACTTTTTCTTTTGTTTTGTTTTTTATATCAGTCGTGTTTCCAAACGAGAAGTAAAAAGATGTGTTCACCGCATTGTTTATCAAGTAATACACTTATACAATCAGTCAAATTTGCATTTTTCTATCAACATGAAAATGTTCTATTGTCTTATAGGTATTATTGGTGATTGGGCGAACCACTATACTGTGGCACAGAACAGGGAAATCGAGAAAATGTATGAAGAAAGGTTGAAAGGCACTGGTTTGAATTTCGAGTGGTGACCACGTGTTTATGTTAAAGAGAACTTGTTATGACATGACATGGCGTTGCACTTGGCAGTGTAGTCTGTCTATATCAGCCAAGCTGATCTCTGACAATGAAGGACTCCCAGACTCGTTTCTAGGTTATATTTGAATATTAGGTTGAATTCAGTGAAATGCAAGTGGTGGTTAAAGTATGCTTCAGTAAGTGTAATACTGCGAGTACCTTTTAAATATGCAGCAACAATTACGCCCAAGCTCAGCTTGTGTCCTTTTAACTAAATGCAGCGCCCATACTGTATAAGGCGTAAACAATTGTGCGCTTCCAATTACATTCAATTTTGAGGTGGGGTAGGTAGATTTTTTATTCATTTTTTTTCATGTGTGAGTGACGTGTCTAGTTCATGTTTTCCATTGTTTTCCAAATCGTCTCTGTTTTGTTTATTTCATCCCATCAGATGTAAAGCCATTACATATTGGAAGAACAGTTTTAGAATGATGGCAGTTTTCGCATCCACTATTTCTATTTTTGCGATTTTATTTTTTTCCTCGAATACGTAAAAAAAGTTCAGGGTCGGCAGTGAAAATCTAGGTGGGGTCGGGTAACCGGAACCAAACGATTATTTTTTTAGGCCTAAGCTATCCAAATATGGAGCCAGGAATGGTGTGTGTGTGTGTGGGGGGGGGGGGGGGGTGGGCAAAAGAGGGCTTGTGTAAGTATTACATAATTAATGTAATTAACTCACTATTTGGGGTCGTGAAAAGGAAAACAACCGGAGATAGAAACGTTGGTTGTTCATTAACCCTCCAACTATAGGAGTGAGCTTATTTCCTGTTGAATTGTGTTTTTATACTAGATCAAATGACAATACAAAAGAGATTAATAGGTATTGACACGAAGTAAAGTTTGCCAAAGGAATAAATACTGAATTTGGCATGAATGTGCATATATATATAATTGTCGCATTAAAATCAATATACCGTTTGGGATAAAAACTGTCATCATGCATGCTGTGAAATAGGAGAGCAACCGGAAATAGAAACGCTCTCTGTTTACATGTAGTGTATTAACTCCATACATAGGAGTGCGCTTATTTCACATTGAATTGTATTTTTACATTTAGATCCAATGCAATACAAAATACTATTACATAATTATAAATCATTGCCTATGGACGAATATAGAATAGTCGCAATTACAATCAATGTACGGTTTGGGATAAAACTGTCATAATTCTGTAGTCATGTTGATCTTCTCTCAGACTTTTTTTTACTACAGTGGAAAACGAGGTTTCAGCAAATACGATAAACGCAAACCAAACAATCGTTGTAGTAACTTAGATGCGGTAGATTACACAAATGGTGAATGGTTGTTCGTTGTGCGAATATACTAACCATGCATGTACACAAGGCAGTTTAAATACTAGAATTCCCCAGAAATGCACACTGTATGGTCATGAAAACTATCAGAAACGCCACCCTACTATGACTACGTCCATGCAATAACTTTGCTTATTACCTTATACAACATTTCACAATAATAGCTTTTATTTTTGCCTATCTTGGCTACCTGAAAGCTTGGTTCCTGCCGTCGTATTTCGTCAAAGGTGGGCAAATTCAAATGATCAACTGATCCGTGTGTATTTATCATACACTTAACAGTCGGCCATTCACTACCTATCTAGTGTTGATAATCTGATTCAAAAAGTCACGTGAGATGTAAAGTACATTATCGTTTTAACTAATGCAACAACAACAACAACAACAACAACAACAACAACAACAACACCAACAACAACAACAACAACAACAATAACTACTATAACATAGGCGGTGATAGATACAATGGGAGTCAGATGAAGGAATCAAATCGTCTGCTGTCTCCACACAAACATCTTACTAGCATTGCTACACTTTATCGTCTGGCTTAAACAAAAATCATACTCGCATTGTTAAATCTCATCATTTGGCTCCGCAAATAATCTTATTAACATTTCTACATTTTCTTGTTACGCTCGACAAAAATTGAAGTACAATTGGTACAATTTAAATAATCTACTGACAGGCCTGAACAAGTATATGTTATTACAATGTATATGATTTGGCTACTACAACCTCAGACATCAGACTGTTGACAAACGGAACATGTTACAAACATGGAAAGTAAACAAATGAATTGGGTTAATAACATTTGACATTTGTTGGAAGTACAGAGACTTGTGTTACATGTGATCATTTGATAAGAACAGTTTTTTGGCTTCGTTACATAATAGTTCATGTTCAAAAACAAATTTCCAGTTTCTCTGGCATTCCATATACACATAAAGAGGCCATAAAACTGTTCTTATCAAACCATGGTGGGTAACAAGTCTCTGCTGTTCCAACCTCAGTGCTGTGCCAAGTGTTATTAATTCAATTCATTTGACTGTTTACTTTCCCTGTTTGTAATAGGTTCCGTTCGTCAACGGTCTGATGTCTGCGGTTGTACCTGCTGAGATAGTAAAGGACAGCGTTTCTTGAAATAAACTTCTTTCATAATCTGACATAACGAAAATTGCTATATTTTCTTTGCCGGTAGGCTACCCAAAGAAACTGTAGCAATTTTTGTTAACGATTTTTGTTACGCCAGATTTTGAAACTCCAAGAAGGAGTGTTGGTGACATTTTATGTCGAGCCAGTCGACTATTTATTTATTTATACTCATTTTCATGAAAAGGGGATAGGTAAGAGAGGAAGAAAACAAAAGGTTTTTAATCTGCCAGTAAACAGAGTGAATATCCAATCGGGTTACATTTTCGAAGACTATAGACACCACTCTTATTAAGTCAACAATGAAGGGGAATATTTAACTAGATATAGAAGAAAGGAGAGAACGGGAAATTCATACATCAAATTTGTGCATGTGAGCACATTATCTCGAATTGTTCAACATCTGTACGCTAGTGACGTCATTGTGAATATCATCAACGTAAATCAGCGCCGAAGTCATTATAAGCCCATTTTTATATTGATAACCTAGGTCTGCGAATCTCCTTGTGCATATGTGCAATTAGCACCTTGTTTGACGACTGGTACACCTCTTTATAAAATGCTATAGAGTGGTCTGAGTTGACAATAAAAGACCTTGCGTTATAACTTCCAACCGACAACGCATTTCTATGAAATATTGTAAAAGTAGAAAGTTAATACAGAATATCACTGCACTCCTTTCCTTCGTGGGACCGTAGTAGATATAACATTTGCGGTGTTTTTGTTCCTTTAACACGAGACAATAACAATAATTTATTAATTATTGCTATACTACGGCATGAATCATGATAATATCTCTAAAATATTGCATTGGTGATTCTATTGTGTTTAAAGTGGCCACATGGGTGAAATTTGGATTTGGGATTTTTAAATTAACATATAAGTTTCATCATGACTTCTTATTTGAGAATTATATAACGTGACCTATCAAGGGTTATTATATCACGCCTTGACAACGGAGAATCGGTTGATTTTCAAATATTTGTTTCATTCGGACTATTTCCACAGGTAATGAATTTAACAAACAAACATACATACATACATACATACATACATACATACATACATACATACATACATACATACATACATACATACACACACACACACACATATGCATATGGAACTTGTAAGTCAGTCCGGAAAAAATAATGTAAAATCCGACGTTTCGAATAAATATTCTTTTTCAAGGTGTTATCAGCGAGCTTTAGACATGTTAGGTAAACACCTGAACACATCCGAAAGTTATGGAACAGAACGACAACCGCGCGTGATTAACGGTTATACGTGTGAAAAGTTATAATATTCGCACGTACCAAATAGTACCCAATAGAACACGCCTGAAGTTTAAAAAACCCCTGATTAGATTGGAAATGACACACACACACACACACACACACACACACACACACACACACACACATACATACATACATACATACATACATACATACATACATACATACATACACACATACATACACACACACATACATACATACACACACATACATACATACATACATACATACACACACATACACACATACATACATACACACATACACACATACATACATACATACCTACCTACCTACCTACCTACCTACCTACCTACATACATACATACATACATACATACATACATACATACATACATACATACATACATACATACATACAACGATACGTCCAGTAATGCGGTGTTGGGTGAATGTGGTAGAATGCCTCGTTTTGTTGATTGTGTTAAACGCTGTATTAAATATTGGTTAATTTTGATTCACATGGATAACTCAAGGCTTCCCTGTAGGGCCTATAAGATATGGTTTTATTTATGCATGGATGGCTCAAGAGCTTGCCAATCAAGAATATTTTTTGTCATTATTTATGTCTAGAGTCATTGAAGTAGCACACCAGGAATGGCATACTAATATTCAAGAGGATAAAACACTTTATCACTACAGAAACTTTAAGTCACTTTTAGAACCAGAGAAATACATTACAGATTTACCAGACAAATATCTTATTTCAGCTATTGCACATATTAGATGTTCATGTGATAGCCAACTGGTATGTGTAAAAGGAAGACAGTTGAATATAGAAAGAAATTAGAGGATTTGTAAATTTTGCACTAAAAGTGAGGTAGATGATGAATTTCATTATATTTTGACATGCCCCTACTCTGAGGAATTACGAACCAAATATATTTTACCCCATCATCTAGAAAACAGAACCTATTACACTTTTATTAAACTTATGCATACAAAAGACAGATATGAAACCATTGGACTGGCTAAATTTATTTTCAAAAGCTTTAAGAAAAGACAAAATAATAGCGAAATGTAATTTTTGTCTTATTTGTGAAACTTTTTTTTTTTTGTCAAGTAACCTTTGAACCTATGAAGCTTATGAGGCTGTGATATGTAACGAAGGCCAGTGGCCTAGTTTATGCAAATAAACCTTAATTGAATTGAATTGAATTGAATACATACAACGATGTTCATGAGTATTATATAGATTGAGAGTGAAGACGATCTCACCTTTTCTTAGACAGTGTTTTAACTGAACGTTGTATGTGACACGTAGTTCACATTGATTCCATGTTGTACAATTAAGAGAACAATAAGTAATGGTTGCTATGGTCATCGTCATTAATATTTTAGTGATCATATCAACAACTACTAGTATTTTAGATCTGCGCGTTTCTCATTTTACGTAATTTCTTTATTGACCTCTATTTCCTACGTTTATTGTTGCTTTTTTTTGGGGTTTTCCGTGAGTGAGTGCCTTGTTCCTAAAGTGTTCTGTTGAAGGAAGAAGCTGTTCACTCTCAGAAAAATAAAATAAAAAACAAACGACACAAAACGATAAAGAAATAGTAGATACAGATAACTAATAAAGAGATCACGACGTATTCATTACATCTGATTTTTATCAGCTGGTTTCGAACTGCACTGGCAACTAACAAGATTTCGATTATTTGAGAGAAATGGTTTTTTTTTATTCTTTATTATATTCTATTCTATTTCTATTCACTTATTTATTTTTAATACATTTATTTATTTTTTATTGGTTTATTTATTTATTTATTTATTTATTTATCTATTTATTTATTTATTTATTTATTTATTTATTTATTTATTTATTTATTTTACTTATTTATTTATTTATTAACTTCAATTTATCGCCCGGCTCAATAAATATCCTACAAACACTGCTTCATTTTATCGTCTGGCTCAGTAAATATCTTAATACACTGCATTTTATCGCTTGGCTTAACAAATATACTAACACTGCTACATTTTATCGCCTGGCTTAACAAATATACTAACACTGCTACATTTTATCGCCTGGCTCAATAAATACCTTACTAACAGTGCTACATTTTATCGCCTGGCTTAACAAATATACTAACACTGCTACATTTTATCTCTTAGCTTAGTGTATATCTTACTAATATTGCTACATTTTATTGCCTGGCTTAACAAATATCTCAGTAACACTGCTTCATTTTATCGTCTGGCTCAATAAATATCTTACTAACAGTGCTACATTGTATCGCCTGGCTTAACAAATATTTTACTAACACTGCTACATTTTATCATCTGGCTCAATAAATATCTTATTAACAGTGCTACATTTTATTTCCTGGCTTAACAAATGTCTCAGTATTAAACATTGCTACATTTTAAGGCCTGGCTAAACAAAATTAATGCCAACATTACTACATTATTAGTAAGAGCTACCATTATTTTTTAGCAGATCGCTATGTAACAACTTATACTTTTTCAGGAATGTTCGTACTTTTGGCGAGATGGTCAATAGTTCAATGCAGGATAAAAAAAACTAAATTCTTTTAACTAGTATTCAGACTCTACACCACCCCCCCCCCTTCTACCCTCATACCAAAATAATTTATAACTGTTTCAGACAGCACAATTAATTCTAATTATTATGTATTAGTATGTAGAGCTATATGAATACAAAGTCACTATGTAGTGTTATTGACACTGACATACATTTACTATTATAGTGCAATTTGTCGATTTGTCGACAGTTTTTAATTAGAAATATTTGCATTTAGGAATACACAACAGATTCCATTAGAATTAAAAAATCGTTTTGTCGGGGAGAATTAAAATGATCCTTCCCCCTCCCCTACTCCCAAAATTAAAAGAATTGCGCTTTTGTCCTACTTTGAACTACTGATCTCACCCCTAAAATATAAAAATTGTAATTCAAATTTTGACAATCCAGACGATAGGATGCAGCAATGTTAATAAACATTTGTCTACGATTTACCAACATTAGTAAAGACTTAGGGGCGAGATCAATAATTCAATGTAGAATACTAAAAAACTAAATTCTTATACTTAGGCCCCAGACCCCCCCCCCCTCCCCCTTGTAACTAAATTGTCTAAAATTGAAAATTGCTTTTTAAACCACACAATCAATTTCAAATCAGTATATAGTAGTATGTAGTGCTTTGAATACATAGCCAGTATGTAGTGAGTAAAGAATAGTTCTTTTGTCTACACTTTACTTTATTTTAGTGCCATGTATTTACTATCATGACAAAAGTTCTTCTATTTCTCATTTTTTTAAAAAGAAATATTTGTATTTAGGGGTACAAAACATCCATTAAAAGTAAAATTAATTGTGTAGGATGAGAACTAAAATGTCTCAACCCCCCCCCCCCCCATCGTAAATGAATTTTCCTACATTGAACTATTGAAAGACTTTGTGATCACCAAATTATCATCAAATTACACGACATATTCAAAAACTCCTTAGACGAGATAATCCACATACATCAAATAAATTTGGCAAGCCGGTATTGGCTCTTTAAGAGTATATATACAATCAGTTTTATCGAAATGTTTCAAAACAGTTAACGTTGAACAGGCAATTGAATCTTCCAAACAATTCGAATAAGTCACGAATTATTTAGACATTAAAGTTACATTTATATCCAGTCTCCATTGTGACCGCCATCAGACTTAGATCTGCCATTAATACACGTTGGTCCATCACTAGAAATGTCCGGAGACACGACAGGTAAAATAACCTTATTTTGATAACAATATAAGTTGTCTTGTTCGCGTGATTTTGATGTTGACGGAAATGGTTGTTCGCCCGCAACTAGTACTTGCGCGTCAAAAGTGACTTGTCCTTCGACATGTCCTTCTTTCAATTCGACGGTTTTCTGCATTCTCTCACTTTCTCTTGGGGATCTAGAGGAGGTTGACTCGACTGCGTTGTTTCTGAGACGAATGTACTTTCGAAATGATTTTGACATGAGTGTATACACGATAGGGTTTACCATGCTACCAAGATAAACCAGTGCAAAAGTTACGTTTATATAGTGCGTGTTTTCCGGTACTTTTCCATTCATCATCAAAAAATAGTACACAGCCATCGGTAGGTAAGTACCAATGTAGCAAACAATAAGAACGGTGGAGATCCTCAATGTTGCGATGTCTGTTCTCATTATTGCTGAAGATTGCGCTGAGACTGATGCCGGAGACTGAAGCCACGGAACAACGGATTGTTGATGTTGTCTGCTTTTAATAAAGATACTGATGTGGGACACAGCGATGACTGTCAGGCCGAGTAATATGATGAGCATTGCTAGCAGAGTTAAAGTTTCGTTTGTATGGGTTGCTCCGGCTATTATAAAACAAGATATATATGAGTGTTCACCCGTGCTCACTTTTATGGATGCCAGAGCTGTGCCAATCACGCAACTAAGCACGATAAAAACAGCGATGACGCGTTTCATCGTTTCCCTTGATACATTTCCAACAATAGCACACGATCTTGCGATGCTCAATGTCGCCAGGGTTACAATACTGACAAGACACGATGCATTAGTTAGGAATGTTTGAAGCTTACAGATGATCTTGAATCCGTCTGAAAATTTCAGCACACTCACGTCATCTTTGACGACTGTTGCAGTGAGGTAGAGGCGTATTGGAGAGGCGATCGCACACACCGTAAGGTCTGCTATAGCCAGAGACACCAACTGTACGTTAGATGGTGTCCGCATCTTTCGATTGGTCGATACAATGTGACAAACCAAGACATTTCCGAGAGATCCAAAGATGAAAATAATGCAGTAGATTACACAGCTGATAATATCGGATAAGGTTTCAAGTTTGGTAGGCGACATGCTTGACTATTTGTTGTAGATTTCTATCGTGTAGATTTCAATAGGCGGTGAATTCGATGAAGACTGTGGATGTATTTAGTGGACGAACGCAACAGGATGCTTGATTGCAGTTCCAAGTCACATGATACCATGGAAACAGCTACGCGATGATGGTGAAGTCGGCGTAATTGATGACACGCCGGACAATACCACCTCGAGCCTCATCCAGTTAATGAAGAAATTGTGTGTTCGGATGCACACAGACAAAAGCAAAAGAAAAATCCTGAAAAGGGGTAAAGAACGACACTTCTTGGTATACTGATAAATATGATGGTATACATGTACCATACCATATAATATTGTATTGTCTTATCAAAATATCCTTCAGATATCGATGTCCTGCCCCCCCCTCTCTCTCTCTCTCTCTCTCTCTCTCTCTCTCTCTCTCTCTCTCTCTCTCTCTCTCTCTCTCTCTCTCTCTCTCTCTCTCTCTCTCTCTCTCTCTCTCTCTCTCTCTCTCTCTCGTATCTATCTGAGTCACACACACACACACACACACAGGTAAAGGAGTAATTGAAATAGCCATTTTCTCATAACCACAGGGTATGTGAGTGCTGTTGGATGTCATATTTATTTCACGTATGCACAAAGGAGGAATACTGTGGTAAGATATTGGGGATAATGCGGTGGCGTGGGCATATTTACCTTGGTCACGACAATCAACGTCGGTAGTACGTCAAAAATCTAGTCTTTGGGAGTTCAGCTCTGTCATCTGTAGGTTGTATTTAAAGACTCTTCTATAGGTGATACGAAATTTCGAGAATTGTCCCCACTCCTTGACATGTGAACTTGACTTCTCCTTTTTTCTGACAGCAATATGGAATCTTTATTTTCTGTAACTATTTTATGTCATCAAATCTGGGTTTTGTTTTCTTTAATTTTGAAATAAAATTATACATTTAACACTCAGCAACAAGAATAACAAAATTTAATAACATTTAAAAATGATCAATGCCTAGAATGATTTGTTTTGAAAAAAGTACAAGTTTGAATAGGTCGGGTGATGAACGACTCAGATCGTTTGCTTGTTGGTTCGTTATTTCCAAAACAATCGTGTTGACATTGGTCGATTATAAGGTAACTACCGAGATGAAAGCGTGCGTCTATACAAAATGTAGATGTAATAAAATTTACGAATGTACAATTGAAATGTCATGAGCCATAACTCTGTTGAATCTTTATTCATTTGGCTTTTTAGTATTTTCAGGATAACTACTGATGACCAATCTCAATAAAATCTGATAAAGTGCACTTGGCGCGATTTCTTTATTTGCAACATAGACTTTTATAATTGTCGTTTGTTCTATGAGTGCCTGGTACCTACATCTGACACAATACCATAGGAGGTCACGTACAAATCTCGTACTTACGTGTAGCCAACTAGAATCTGTGAAAATGGTTGCTACATAACAGTACGAGGGGTCTGAAATTGCCAGATAAAAAGTGTTTGACTATTATAACACATCACATTGTCAGGCATATATCAAATCCCTGATACCCGACTTCTGTCAATATACTATGAATATTGCTCTGGGGAAAAGAACACAACTAATGCCCCTATATCCAAACCGAGGTCACTATGAGACAATAGTCCATACCAAGTGATACCATCTAAGTCAATCACGGAAGGCTATATGAAAACGACGTGACTATATAACACTTAATAGTTCTGTGTATTAGCAATCCGACCACCAAATACATACAAGTAAACTAAATGTGACTTTCGATTTAATTCCTCCATATTATAAATAATATCCAAGTATCGTATTATGTCAAAAACGTTGAATTGTTCTATCCCTCCAGAATGAAACCAGACACAAACTGAATGGCTCCCGTTATGTTTTCAATATCAACCAATCAATCCATCAGTCAAATTTCTATAGCGACGCATTTCCAGAGTAATGTTTTGTTCAGTAGCGTTGAATGGCTAAAGCACACAATATACTTTGGTTAATAAGTCTTCAGTTTTGTTTTGAAACAATCCAGGCCGGAGGCTTGTCGAATATCAAGTGGCAAATATCAGAGTTCCATAGTCTGGGGGCGTTGTATGTGAATGAGCGACTTGTTGTTGTAAGCAGGTTCTTGCTTTGTAGAAGGAGAGTGCAAGTCAGTGCCATTGTGTGTATATATGGCTGGAGAAGATCACAGAATTAATGTACACTGCAGTAAAGCTATGGATATTTTTTGTGATCAGTATTCGTTAAGTGTAATCTAAGTTACCATGGTAATGTATGGCTGCACAGACCAAGATGATGATGCACGAATACTCAATTTTGATAACATGTATTTACATATAATTGAGTCTGTACTTAACTAACTTTGACAGTTATGTTACAGTAGCAATGTGAATTTTTATGACAGATATGGCTGTGGTGCAGCTAGAGAAAAACTATAACGTGTAAGGAATATAGACATTGTTTAATGTATGGTAGATATATGGTGTTTTACATATTAAATTATAGGGGTCAAGGTCAACATGGGTAAAGTTATAAGAAAAACCCAGTACTTTTATTGGCGGTACATTCTCTTCTCATCATAGTCATTTTTTCAGCATATTATTTTTTTTTTATTAGAGTAATTTAGACGTGGACAGTATAAGAAGATTATACAGATGGGGCGATGATAGATTCAATAACGATCACGTGATCTCGCCAAAATAAAATGACGGACAAACACCGTACTTACAATACAAATACACTGTTACACCATGTAGTATCAGCAAGTTCGTTTTCGGAGATATACATTGACAAACTATTTTAATTGTCAGAAGATAAGCACGCAGAGGTTAGTTATATAGATACATAATATTGTGACAAGTAACTTTAGGGTATATGAGATTTGTTTTTTACAAGACCTTTGGCTTTATCTAAGAAAATGAAGTTGTCCTACAGTGGAGCACTATTACTTACATGCTTAGTATCATTGCAAACCTAAAAGAAATATTTGTTAGGCTTACAATGACACGTGGGCTAGCGTACACAGTTAAAAAAAATACATTAAAGGTACAAATCACTCACAAATGATTACAAAGTAACAAGAGAGCCCTATAATATGTACAAATTATTCTTATTCTGTACAAACCAAGTAAAGCGTACCTAAAGCCTACAGCTTGCATATTATTCTAATCAGACACGTGCAAACTAACAATGAAACTTAAAATAATAACCTTCGGAATGTACATTTTGATTTTGACGATGAGTACTCTGATTTGCCAGACAATGAAAGACTAATTAAGTACTTGGTGTAAAGAAAAGTGACAAATATGACAAAGTTTATTGAGAAAGCATTTTTAAAGAGAATGGATTACTTATACATTAGCATATACATTTGTAGCTTCCTTCTTTGCCTTGTACATAACACTTTCTTCACTGCAATAAGCTCATCACTCTGTTCTAGTTAAGTCTTATTTACTAACTAAAGTGGACATCGGCTCATTTGGCTGGGAAGTTGTGTATTGTAACTTTATTTTG
>NC_135566.1:18227500-18252500 GCF_964340395.1 Glandiceps talaboti | reverse complement strand
AGAGAGGTAATATTATGTTAGACATGTCGATACATAGAGAGGTAATATTATGTTAGATATGTCGATACATAGAGAGGTAATATTATGTTAGATAAGTCAATACATAGAGAGGTAATATTATGTTAGATATGTCGATATATATAGAGGTAATATTATGTTAGATATGTCAATACATAGAGAGGTAATTTTATGTTAGATATGTCAATACATAGAGAGGTAATATTATGTTAGATATGTTAATACATAGGTAATATCATGTTAGATATGTCAATACATATGTAATATTATGTTAGATATGTCAATACATAGAGAGGTAATATTATGTTAGACATGTCGATACATAGAGAGGTAATATTATGTTAGATATGTCGATACATAGAGAGGTAATATTATGTTAGATATGTCAATACATAGAGAGGTAATTTTATGTTAGATATGTCAATACATAGAGGGGTAATATTATGTTAGATATGTCAATACATAGAGAGGTAATATTATGTTAGATATGTTAATACATAGGTAATATTATGTTAGATATGTCGATACATAGAGAGGTAATATTATGTTAGATATGTCGATACACAGAGAGGTAATATTATGTTAGATATGTCGATACACAGAGAGGTAATATTATGTTAGATATGTCAATACATAGGTAATATTATGTTAGATATGTCAATACATAGAGAGGTAATATTATGTTAGATATGTCAATACATAGAGTGGTAATATTATGTTAGATATGTCGATATATAGAGAGGTAATATTATGTTAGATATGTCAATACATAGATGGGTAATATTATGTTAGATATGTCAATACATAGAGAGGTAATATTATGTTAGATATGTCAATACATAGATGGGTAATATTATGTTAGATATGTCAATACATAGAGAGGTAATATTATGTTAGATATGTCAATACATAGATGGGTAATATTATGTTAGATATGTCAATACATAGAGAGGTAATATTATGTTAGATATGTCAATACATAGATGGGTAATATTATGTTAGATATGTCAATACATAGAGAGGTAATATTATGTTAGATATGTCAATACATAGAGAGGTAATATTATGTTAGACATGTTAATACATAGAGAGGTAATATTATGTTAGACATGTTAATACAGATTTATTCTGAAAGGATCATTTCCATTTAATGCAGCCATTGTCCATTTATTTAATACATTGCCATATGTTCTGTTTAAAGTGATTTGAAATCTTGATTTTAAAGGACTCTGTTTTCGTAATACTAAATCACATAAAAACACAATCGAATATTGATTATTAAATTTGTCATACCAAGCATCCTTCAGATTCCCATTCTTGGTGTGTGGTGTCCCAGTACAGACATGAAGAGCCAGAAGTTGTTATGGTTACGTTGTGGCCATCTGTTGTATCTCTATCTCCCCTGCGAAATTAAAAGTGTTGTTATTGTTATATGTGTAAAGGTGTGCGTGTGTGCGTGCGTGTGCGTGCATGTATGTGACACAATGTATTATGAATGTACGTGAGTCTACTTATGTATGTCACGCACGCACGCGCGTCTTTCTTTCTCTTTATCTATCTATAGATCTATCTATCTATCTATCTATCTATCTATCTATCTATCTATCTATCTATCTGTCTGTGTCTGTCTGTCTGTCTGTCTGTCTGTCTGTCTGTCTGTCTGTCTGTCTGTCTGTCTGTCTGTCTGTCTGTCTGTCTGTCTGTCTATCTATCTATCTATCTATCTATCTATCTATCTATCTATCTATCTATCTATCTATCTATCTATCTATCTATCTATCTATCTATCTATCTATCTATCTATCTATCTATCTATCTATCTATCTATCTATCTATCTATCTATCTATCTGAATATCTGAATATCTGAATATCTGTGTATGCATGCATGGAGGTGCCGGTGGGAATATGTATCCGTTGGTAGGTACCTAAGCAGGTGCGAGTCAAATTACCATTACTTATTTTATTGAGGCAATGAGGCATGAATTATTTTAATTGCTTACCGATTTTCATTAAGAAATTGTAAACCAAATGTTCAGAAGTGTTGATGAAAATTGTCTGAACACCATCACTTGTGATCCACAACGATTCGTCGAAAGATGTGTAACTACGTTTACCATCAGCTTTGATGAAGAGATCGTATGTTGTTTTACTTTGAGTAGCATTGGGCAAAATAGACACAACTATGACGTCCACCTGGGAAGTAAAATTGACTGTGAACTCTATTCCCAGACCGCCATTCATTTGTAGGAGTCTTTCATCACTAGCTGTGCTTCCCATTGATATAGTGTAAGAAGTATCCATCTGTACTTCATTACCATATTGGTCATAAACGTCAAGAGATAAAACTGGCGAATTTCTGATGTTCTTCGGTGAATTACACAGGTATCTATTAACCTTTGAACCCAGAAACTGGAAGAAAGTAGAATATTCTGATTGCCATGGTTATCGTTCATTAGATCCCAACACAAACATGACTGAATTAACTCTGCCTATATAATGCCAAAACTTTGACCAAGTCATATTTAAGGATGGTAAGATTAAAGTGGCCATATGGATGAGAATTTGGTATTTATTTTGGATTTTTATTTGATAAAACAGCTTCACTATGTTTTTCTACTTGAAAAAATAAAGTTCATGTTCATAACTCACCACATTGCAAAAAGATGCAAAAAGTGTAAAAAGTTTGTTATTGTACGTACAATAACAAACATTTTATACATTGTTTAATGTTTGGCAGTTTATTGAGTTATGAACATGGACTTGGTATATGTTATTTCACAAGGCCAAGGGGGCAGCTGCCCCCCCCCCCCCCCCCCCGAGATTTTGGAAAAAAGAAAGAAAGAAAAATCTACTTTTTGAATACATAGCGATGTATTAAAATCTTTATTTACGTGATGATTCCTAGCATGCGGGATTTAAATTGATGGTTCACTAAAGTGACTGTACACTGACTCCTGGCTAATATGTATCTTATATCTCTACGGTACGCTGGCTTAACTTTGAATAAAAATGTGTCCAGTTAAAAATTGTAACTTTTTGCAGCAAATTAAAAATTCTTTGTGCGTGAAAGTACATAAGAAGTACGCACATGCACTGTGCATTTTCCGCGAGTAACAGTAGTCATGAAAGTCTCCTTCTTTTGAAGATAGCAAGTCGCAATTATAATGTCAGCGAGTGAAACTAAAAAAAAGACGGAAAAGGTCGTTCAACGTGAGGTCGCCTGCTATGTTGCATGCAGTGACTCCGAAGATGCGCTCGATCTCATTTACATCTTGTTCCTTATATTAAAACATTTCTCACTGATAAAACAGATCTCTTTTTGGAATATTTGGTGGCCCTGAAAAACTATTAACCCAGGTACGCAGTTTAAGATCCACTCTTTGAAGATGTTTTGCTCTTTATTCGGGATTTTTTGGAACCAAATTAAACTTCAGGAGAAGTCATTTACCATGTACACATCCGCAAAATATCTTTCAGCTTTGCCAAAACAAAATACACTTCCAGATAATATGTAATGCATAGCATAATTGTTTCAATTCTGGTATTTTATCATGTCTATGGTTTGATATTCTATGCCTCTAAATGGCCTCCTACACTGTCTTATTTTCAATTTTTTATCACCTTTGGAGTTGTCTCCTTCCAATCAGTAGCAATCAAGGTGATAATTGTCTTTCTCCCAAATCAAGATGGAAGGTGTCTAGCTAAGTACCTCCCTGTATATGTTAGAGCTAATTAGAGACATCTCCTTATGCATTTGAAATCCACATCCTGTGTAAAGTAATCTCGTTTGGAGTACTATTATTGTAGTTGGCTATCACTGATATTTGTATGCATCATTGTACCATATGATTTTATATCTCCACTGTAGTGTAGGTGAAAGAAGGGGTGGCTAAAATAATGCTTGAGTTTCATTTGGCGGGGCTTAACATTTGTTGAGAAGAGAGGGTGAGAGGAACTACACCTATTAACCGTAAATTGTGTACATTTCCAAACTGTAGCTATGCAGACAAATTGCATGGGATAGTATCAAGATGACTGAATAAGTTCTATCTAAACTCGACCTGAACTATTTTGCTATCGTTATATATGGTTTGTGTGATGGGTTAAGTTACCCGTTGAGCAGCATTTTTTTCTGACCTTGCATATGATATTTAATTGCGTATGCTAAAAAAGATATTATGTAAATTGTATGCAAATTTATGTAAATTAGCACCTTTCTAAATTTTAAATGCATGATTGCACCAAGACAAAGTTCTGCCCCCCCCCCCTGGCAATTTGGTCAGGCTACGGCCCTGATACGTACTTTTGCAGAATAGCTACCTGCAATATTGTTTCGATGAGTTGGTAATTTAAATCCACCAGCTTGTGATTCAAGAGCATCGCCACGTGAACTTGAGAAGATATTCTTTTCAACTGTAGCCTTCATCAGATTGGTATTATAAATTATATGACTTGGTCCCGGTCAACATTTTTGTCGATCGTCGATTGTGATACATCTAGACAGGATGATGTCGACTCAAATAATGAACGCATCATTGTTTCTTCCTACCGAAAGAAGAAGACGTAATACTATAAAAAAAATGTTAGTATAAAAGTCAAATGTCACAGTATGTCACGCCATGTCATGGTATGTCGCGTCGCGTCACATCACGTTGTGTCACGTCTTGCCACGTCATATCATGGCATGTGACGTCATGACATGTTATAATTCAAGTGTGAGTTAGTCCAGTAAATTCACTATCACAGTGACACTCAAGACATAGAGATTTTTTACTACGAGGAGAGGCGATAACCTAAAATCCACAGTCAAGACTTTACTCTAAGCTTTTCATTCATTCATTCATTCATTCATTCATTCATTCATTCATTCATTCACTCATTCATTCATTTTTCATTGATTCTTCATTCTCATTCCTGAAATCCCGCAATCAATTGACCAAAAGTCCTGTTAGCCAAGTATTCCTACATACTTAAAGGATAATGCGACCATTGACTCTTTCAAGATTTCCTATAAAAGAGTTCAAATCAATTTTAATATATTTATAAGCATTATGTGATATTTTTTCGACTACTCTTTTAATGTGCCACATTGTGTTGTAGTTTTGTGATTGTGATATTTTGTTTCTTCTTTTGTCTTGGCCTCCTTGGATAGAAGTACTGGCTACTTAAGGAGCTACTCAGGGAGCTACTCAGAGATTCACAAAACAAGTGTAGCCACGGTTTATTAACCAGTCAATACATGGATTATCAACTCTTTCGATCAATTCAAGTCGCAGATGTGTATGAAACAGCCATGAAGAAATTCGTTGATAGATAAAGACACACAAAGTTATTACGGACACATTGTCGATTTGGAAACCAATATCAGGAACAAAATACATGCATGTACATGATATACATGAGGCGACGGCAAGCACGTCAACACACATGTTGATGTCGCGGGTCTCCAAATTTCGAACAATGTTACAAAATGCCTTTAATAATATAAACTGGTGACTGCGGCTTTTCAGACAACCTTTGATGTTGTCTGTAACGAAGCCTAATGTTGTGTCTTTCAATCAAATAAGAAAGTGGTTTAAGTAGGCGGGAAAACGTGCAGTTTCACGCACCTTATTTTATTGGCGACGCCGAGATACCGCCAGAAATATAATCCCGCCAAAAACATGAATAAAGTAATATCTAAAAAAAAAAAAATAATTACAAGCTACAAGTAGTTCGAATTGGCGGGAAAACATGCAATTTGTTATAATTACCCGCCAAATATATGGATTAAAGAAATGAAAATATCAAATTGTCTGGGAAACCTGCAGTTGCTAGTTACTAATGTCTAGTAATTTTATCACATATGTAGACTATGGCATACACATCTCAGGTGATTTTGGATTATCTATATAATGCAGTCTCCCCCTGCGCTCATTTCATAGTCTGTTAATTGGGATCTACAATGGGGGAGATAAGCAATTAAACATACAATCAATTTTAGGATGTAGCTACTCAAAATGTGTTGTCATTATTATTACAGTGTGTGTCAAAATATTTTTCGCCCCCACTCCAAACCCATCGTTTCTCCCCTCTCTTTATAGCTGTTGTCGACTGTGTCATCAGTCTGCGTGGACTAAATATGAGGTGTATTACCGTGTATACCAATTTTTAGATCGAATATAATGTCATTGATGTGACACAGTGTAGCAAAAATTGTTTAGTATTTCAGTCTGTTTTCCCTCCATTCGAATGTTTTGTTGTTGTGGTGGTGGTAAAACAGTTGTTTGTTTGTTTCCCACGACCGGTCGGTATGACTTATAATGCGCTAAAAGTTTGATGTATGACGTCGATTTACTAACTTCTGATTGGTGCACGAGCCAATTTATGTCTGTCACTCACGCTAGCTACGTCTACCTGTACCTGAGACTCTAGAGGGCGGGCCCCTTTTTGACTGATGCCGCGATGAAGTTTTCACATGGCGAGAGCACAGGTAGCCATCTCCTCGTTTTTGAAATACGGGGTATGCCAGGTTTAACAGGGGTGGACGCCATTCGTCATTCTGAAACGGTGTACAGACTAATGAGAGTTCGATTTGATAATTTACTTTTAAAATAAGTAAAAAGTAAGGCATTTTACATGTCACTTCTCTGATTTTCATATCACACTCTTGAGGACGGGCCCCTTTTTGTGTGTGATTATTGGAAGACCCCTATATGGCGCAAGAAGCCATATAGGGGTCTCCAAGTACGTGACATATGGAATATCATCGTTTCGACTGACGTGGACTAAATTTGTCACGGATTGTCAACATGTGCGCTCGTACTAGAAGTAGTACTGACTGACGAAATACGCGTTCACGTTTCCTCACGTTTTTGTTCCCGAAGCTATTTTGCACACGCGCACAGTATAGTGTACCATCTTATTTCAATTCTGGCCAGTTTCACAATAATGAATGTTATTGATGCAACAAACTTTAGTTGTTTTAGATCATCTTTACCCGTTGCACATGGATCGTGTCCTACGTAATCATACATGCGGTCTTGAAAATTTTCTTCTATCCATATCGGAGATTATACTCAAGACTTAAATTGTTGCAACTATAGTTTAGTGGTTTGGTAGTTCTCTTTTTGGAGGATGTGGTGGCCCTGAAAAGGGCCATTAGTAATAAAGGGAAGGGGATTCCTAACACTATCAATATGTATCACATTGCGTTTACCATATAACCAACTGTGGGTTGTTAGATCAAGTTTGTTAATAAGTGGAAGCTTTTTCCAAGGTTGGTTCAAACTTGATTATTTTGTTTGGTAATAATAAATTGGCAGTTATCCAGTCAGCTCCTCATGGATTTTTTACCAGCTATCTATCTTAAATAGAAGCATGGATTGTTAACTATCACACTCTTGAGGACGGGCCCCTTTTTGCGTGTGATTATTGGAAACTCTATAAGCAAGAAGCCATATAGGGGTCTCCAAGTACGTGACATATGGAATATCATCGTTTCGACTGACGTGGACTAAATTTGTCACGGATTGTTGACGTCGACCTGTCAACATGTGCTGTATTACATTACGTAGACGTGTTGTTCTCAGCTCAACTTTTCATGATATATGTGTACTCAGAACACTAAGAGAATGTATACTACAATGTACGATGAAGTAAACTGAATCTTTACAACAACAACAACAACAACAACAACGTAACACCACGCTTGCTCACGATGTAGACAATTTCTGAAAGTTCTGTGTATTCATCGTACGAAAGCAATCATTTCAAAGGTAACCACAGCGTGTCATGTGTTTTTTCATAAATGCCGGTCACAAGACACTCAGTATTTTTATTTTATTCAGACACTTATCTTGGGAAACAATAGTCTTGCTGCTAGACGTTCGGGCTTTCTTCCGATACGATAAGTGAACTTCGTTCGCAGTGATGTTCCATCCTCGATAGCGGTGATGTTCGGTCGTGTGTCTTACTAAGTATTCTATCGGAAGAACATCCGAGGTTTAGCAGCTTGACTAGGGAAACAAGTGCCTGTGGGGAAGGAGTTGGGTTTTATATCTGAGTGTTAGTGTATCATGTGACATGTAACTTTAAAAGCCAGTTCATTAAACTAAAAATACACAGATTAAGGAAATAGTGGTACCCCGGGTTGTCACACCGTAGCCATGGAAACACGAGGTTCTACAGGAAATAGTTTTTGTTTGTTATGTAAATCAACCTCTTGTGTAGCGCCCTCAGTGGCATTAACCACACGCCCCGGAAGTAGGACTCCACTTACAGATCCGTAAACCCGTAAACACTGCACAGAGTATATCATGTACGTACGTATCATGTAAACAATCTGACGAACAATACGCTCTTGGATTTCGGTTAAATGAAGAGCTAACAAATTCAACGGTAAGTGAATATATTATAAAAAGAAACACATTACAGCTTGTATCATATCATGGATGTATAGCTAAATCTGGGGTTTCGAGAATACATGCATGAGAAGACGTACGTGTCGAAACCCGGCCCGGGCCCCGTAGCGCATCGTATAAAATATTTCCAGAGCTCATGATAGATCAAGGTATATTGTATGTTGTACCATGGATGTCAAGGGGAGACACACTGTATGGACATTGTTGATGAATGGAAAAGCGCAACAGGTAGAACATGGAAGTGCGTGGGTAGAACTACGTATTGGATCTAATATTCTAGATAAATACAGTCTATAGTATGGTCTGTAGAATACAAAACGAATACCATCATATACGTACATGATGAGCAACATTTTGGATTTAGAAGGGGCAAAGAAACGTAAAGTACACACATCAAGTAGATTAAATCATGGGAGTGTCTCCCATGTAACTTCCTTGATTAGATATTTAATTTAGGGCTGAGTTCGAGACCATGGAGGTGTGACGGGAGGCCCTGAATACTTCCATGGTTAGACCCCCCCCCCCCCCCATATCTGATTTGAAAGGACACCTAATTGTCACCTGACCTGATCATTACTGTTCTGTGTGACCTCATCACAGCGTGATTACAGAAATCACACTGATTGTCATGGTTACAGACATCACACTGATTGTCATTGAGTGTAGTTTGAATAAGATGGAAAATTGGTGCAGTCACAGTTGGGGGTGGGGGGAGGGGGTACTCTCCAAGTCCAAATTTAAAATGGGGTTTGCAGCCTAATTTTTACATATTGATTCATGTATAATCCAAAACAGACACATTTAATAGGCAAAAATAAAATAAAAATGTTTGTTTCCGATAACATGATTCAGAAAATAGGGTAGGTATATAGTCAGGATGTTATTTTATTTTTTTAATTACTTCGACCCAAGTATACTCAATGGTCACATTACTTCCATAACAGTTGATGGGGTGTAAAAGAAGTAAATGAAGACAATTATGTGATTCAGAAGTAGACAAACACAATATGCAGACTGCTGTTATAGACTGAAATTGCATAGTTTCTCTCTGGAATGTTTCAATTCTCATAATTTTAGCTTTTTGCATGTAAAAAATGTTTAAGGTTGATGGCTTAAACCTTAGAGTGTCAGTTGAATTATCTGAAACATGTCAACACACTATTTTTTTTTTATTTGGCCGCAGTAGGGATTTCCAGTCACAAACATAGTCAATTATTCAAATGCTGTAAAGGACGTTTCCCATGTTATCGACAACATACTTACAGAAATTTTAGTGAAAAAGTGACCCATTTTGGAGTTACATACCCATATGTCTTTTTATAGGAGTACCCCTCCCATCCACCAGCCACAGTCCCTCTACCAGTGAGATATGTATATACGTGTACCATGCATAATGAATAAAACAGTAATACATGTACACAACACATTCATGACATAATACCATCTACAAAAATAGACAGACACTGATCACATGTGATCATGCACTTGTTTAAACCTGCTCTAGTCTCCAGAATTTTTTCATTCTTAATTTGAATAAATTTAATTTTTATGAAAAATAAAACACAACTTTGATCTTTTGTGTGAGTGCTTTATAAAACCATGGAAGTATTAACTCATGTAAAACACTCAGGTCAATCTGTAAGCCTAGACTAGTAACTTGAAGAAAAAAATTTCAAAGTTGAGGTTACCACTTTTACCAGCTAAAAGTGAATAACAAATTAAACTCCAAACATTTGAAGATTATGAGATGTAAAAAAAAAAAAAAATCTCCCAAGAGACTAGTGTCAGTCTGTGACTGTAGTGTAGTCAGTGTATATTATTGTCATCTTGTTCACATATTACAAGCTAGATGCTTAACCACTTTTGTTTTATTTTATTTATAAACATTTCTGTTAGGCCAAAGAAAAAAAAGGATGGTTTCTGGTCAAGGTGTGCATCACTGAAATATCCCTGCATTGATCTTTTTTTGTAACGTGTTTCTCTAGCCCATGCAGTCTGCAGATAATAAAAAAAAAATTCACATCATCATTCACATTTTAGATAAAATGTCCTGCCCAGAAACAAGTTAGTCTTCTTATTATTGGCCTTATATTCACACTACATAACAGATCGTTCGTCAATCAGCATAGAAATGACTGCGTGTAATGTTTAGTGAAACTCTAAGCAGTCCTTTCCCAGTACAGTGTAGCTTGTTCTTAAAAAGGGGAACCTCACTCCAGGAAATAAAGGTAGTTTCATAAATTTTGGGTTCTGGGGAGTCATTTCATGATTTCACATCACATTGATTATGTTATTGCTTCCTTGAAACCAATGTCAGGCTCCTCTCCAGAAATGGTACTCTGTCAATATTTTTCAAATACATGTTGTTGAGTAGCAACCAAGCAAACATGGAAGTTACAGTTTTTTTCACCACAGCCAACTGAGCCAGAATTTGCATACTAGGAACTTGACTACATGCATGTCCAAGCTATACACATGTGATATGTAGGAGTGAAAGATAATAAACTTTCAGTACAAACAGGTTTAATGAAATTACCAGAACTGTGCTGTACATTCTGTATACCGGTATATAATTAAAATAGATGCGTATGTACAAAATGTATAATTGTATGTTGACATTTTGTATAGCATATTTTCCCCATACTTTACAATTATTACCCCTGTCACAGAACTATAGCAGTATAGCTGCCCTGTATACTTCCTCATCTCCCTGGGAAGCATACAATCCATTGCAGCCTTTATAAGCACCTAGGATTAAAGCATTCACATTGCAACCTCTATCCTACCAGGTCCCCAATTATACAGCTGGGTTGACTGAGAGCACAGTTTTGCAGTTCAAATCTTGCCCAAGGACTTTTGCCATTCAGAAACAAACAAAGGCTTGAGGCTGAAAGCTGCAGATTCCCAGCCGATCACTCTAATCAATGGACCATCATAACATACAGAATGTAATAATAATAATAATGGTTTATTCATAAACAATTAGTCACCGGTTTTAATCTTTTATAGTTGTACAGACAAAACGAAATCATAAGGAAGCAAAATGCATTGTCCAAAAATAGTGACAAGTAAATGTAGCAATTTATGACATAGTATTGTCGAACATTAAATCATTGTTTTTTTCATGCCAAGGAAAGTAAACGTATATAGATTTACACAAGAGTGACGTACTAGAAGTTTGTATGAGATTAAACTGTTTGTGTTGCAGTGTTTTGAAAGCAGAACTAGCCATCTGTTTAGACCTCAAGGTTGTACCACGAAAACTGAACAATGTAATAATCATCACAGACGACTCAAAATAACTACTGTCAAGTATCGTCAATAATGAGTCAGTGCATAGGGAGGCCAGCAATGCTACACACAATAAGATTTACTGTCAAATTCAATACCAACATCTGTGTCACCTCTGTGTCTACTATGTCGAAATAATCGTTTTATTTCTAAAATTGATGTGGGTGGGAAAGGAGGGGACTATGTAGTTAATTAGTTTATGACGTGTAAATTATAGAAAAAATCCCTACAATTCTACAGTCATTCTTCATCTTTCCTCTTGGTGATTTCCAAATGGTGATTAAATGTTGTTAGAAGCATTTTAGTCGCTTTTACAAATTTCATTTATCTTTCAAATATTCTTGAGCTGTTCATTGGAAAATTCTACCAACACCAAACAAAACAATTCATTATTGTAAAATAAAATACTTAAGGCATGTTGTTGTAATGTCAAAGTTTAGTTTAATTGTCTAGAAATTGTGATTTTCATTTTCTTGGCTTTTTCCTTGTTATCTTTGACATGTGATTTTAATTTTACAGAATACAGGTGGAAATCGGTTGTTGTTACCTGACCCTGATTTTAAATATTTTTACTATCAGTACTACAGTTTTAATATATCTTGAAGGCAACACATTCCATGACATTTTCATAAACTATGGGTTCTGAAGAGTGATTTCATAATTTGATATCACCTACAATTACTTGCGATTTCAGAGAAATACTGAGTTGGTCTTGTGCCTTTATATGTGTATCAATTTTACTGTTCCACTGTTATTGTTGTGCTTTGTCATTTTGTTATGTTTCTTATTTGTTATAGTTTCTATGGCAGTCTTGAACATCGAATATATACACCTACAAGTACGAGTGTGCTTGTTAGTCACTAAGGGGATACAAGCTTGACTAGCTTTGCTATTTCTTGATCCCTTTTGCCATTTATTCTGTATGTGTATCTTTTTAAGAATAATTTTTATTATTATTATATTGGTAAATAAACTTATTATATGGTATCTTTGCTGAGTGCAATTGCATCATGGGAGTTCACAGTTAGCATGGTTGCACAGTGAATATTTATGACTCCTAAGTGCCTAGTCCCTTCAGTGTAAAACATCTCTCATGAATATATTCATTCTTCAACCATGAATATATTATTTCTGCTGATTCCCATGATGCATTGGCCTACAGCAAAGATGCCCTATAATTTATAAAGGCACAAGATCAATTTGATGTTTTTTCTGAAATCACAAGTAATTGTAGGTGATGTAAAAATCATGAAATGACTCTCCAGAACCCATAGTTTGTAAAAAATATCTCTGTTTTAGTGGATAGGTGTTCCCCTTTCAGGTAAGAGGTGAATGATAGTGTAATGAAAATAATTGTTTTGTATTTCACCAATGTTCTAACCAGTGAAACACTTCATGGTTGTATGTATTATTAATTGTAGGGTGAGTGACAGCTAGAATCATGTCTCTGAGATCTTCATTTCGAGGCAAGTTGAAAGCCGATGATAAAGAAGGGAAGACTATTAAGACTCCAGGCATGATACAAGATGATAGTGATGACACTGTTGTTGTTAACAGTACTGAAGACAAGTATCTTGATACCACCAGTATTAGTCAGGTTAGTATGAATTAAGACTTGTGTATGAAAATGTCATCTGTATAGAAATGCCAGTACATTAATTTATGTTTAGTCTCAGATATAAAGACCTCATAAAAGGTTTTTATAAAAACCATGAACACAAAGCAGAAGTACTTTGTATGTGTAAACTATACCATACAAATGTACATCATCGCATCAGTGTAGTAAGATCATACATTGCATCTGCCTATACAATTGCATAACAGATAGGACCTTTCTGCACTGATGTGATGACATGTATATTCATGTCTCCCTATAAATCTTGTCTGTCTGCATTTTTGACCTTTATGCAAATGTGAATCATATTTGCTTTTCAGTATGTGATCTTGTGCCTTTTAGTTCTAAATCTAGCCATGTGACTGCGATATTTCAATATTTCAATATTTCTCTCTCTCCTAGGAATTATACCTGAGTAAACTTGCTGAGTTAACAGATTCCTTGAATGATGTAGATGGACAAAAAAACTGGTCTAATTCAGAGAAGGAGATTTTTGAAGTGCAGTTATCAAATTTACAAGAGCAACTTGTAGCTTCCATGATAGAAAACCAAACACTTTGTAAGTGTACAACTTGTAGCTTCCATGATAGAAAACCAAACACTTTGTAAGTGTACAACTTGTAGCTTCCATGATAGAAAACCAAACACTTTGTAAGTGTACAACTTGTAACTTACAATGATAGAAAACCAAACACTTTGTAAGTGTACAACTTGTAGCCTCCATGATAGGGTACAAATGAATCACATTTCATTTCGTATAAACAATATTCTTCTTCGTTCAGCCAAGGAAAATACTAGTGACCTAATAAGCCTTGTCACTGAGTTGGTACTGAAGTAATTGTAGTTAGAAAATTTTTAGGTCATGACTATTTTCCAGCTGACTAAAGAAAAATATTATTATTAGGGAATAATATAATTATACCTCCTGAAGCATAATTTTTGAAAAATCAGAGCGACTTGAAATATTCGACTCATATTTCAAGTACCACAGAACCAATGATGTAGACATGGGTTGTCTTCACTTACAACTAACAGGGTATATAATCTGTATTTTTAACTTGGCTTGGGCATGGTATGATTTCAAATTGGAATATACACCTAGATTTGGAGTGAGAGAATGTACATACACATCATAGTGACTGACTTGCATGTTTCCCAGATCTGGATGATTTTATGTACAGATGCAATGTAATGATTGAATCCTGTGTTTGTTTGTTTTTTACTCCTAGCTGAGGAATTGAAAAAGTACAAAGAAAAAAGTGAACTTGATCAACTGAGACATGAACTAGAATATGAAAAAGACAGAAATAAGCTGTTATCTGACAAGTTTGAGGAATTGGAAACTAGAAAATCAGCCAGAAGGTAATAAATAATGGACAAATAAAACATACATGTACCAAACAGACAGACACACAGACAGACAGACAGACAGACAGACACACACACACACACACAGACACACGCAGACAGACAGACAGGCAGACAGACAAAAAAAGGACAGAAATAAGGTATTATCTAACAAGTTTGATGAATTGGAATCTAGAACATCAATTAGAAGGTAATATACAACAAACAAATAAACATACCAAACAAACGCACACGCACACACACACACACACACACACACACACACACACAAACAAATGGTTTGAAGCATATCATTTTTAGCTCAATCGAACAATAGAGTTCAGTCATGTTGTTTGTCTGTCTGTCTGTCTGTCTGTCTGTCTGTCTGTCTGTAAATGATTTACGGTCAAAAACCACCACATGGATTGTCTTGGTACTTGTTAAGGAGTAGATGTTGCTTTGGATAATCAATTAGATAATTGTTCAAATCAAAATAATTGCACCACAGATGTGTTTTTTTTTTCAGAAAATGTGATTTTGTGGTGAAAAATAGCCTTTATTGTCTGGCTAGTCTATGAAACCATTAAAAACTTTGATGGGGTAATGTACTCCTAATTCTTTACTGGACAGTTATTAATTTATTGTCAGTGTTGCCAGGCAACAGTTTTCAGTGAACAGGAACTGCAAGGTTCAGTGATCATGCTAAAGGCATGTTATATGTCTGTCTGTCTGTCTGTCTGTCTGTCTGCCTGACTGTTTGTATGTCTTTCTGGATGACTTTTCATGTGGTTAACCACTTTCAGAAAATTAATACATAAACTGTACAGTTGTGCTACAACGCCATTGGCAGTACTCGAAACTATAACAGTGTAACAACTACTTCCACACTCTTTTCCCGAATAACACGTTTATTGTATACACATAAGGACATTTTGTTCTGTTCTGTAATCAAATTTTTTGTACGTGGAATAAATTATTATTAATATCATAACTAGGCAAAGCCCATAAGCTCGCGCAGGGTAGATTCATTTGTGACCGGCTGCCTGGGCCAGGGTTGATACACTTGATTTGGGTCATTTACCAGGGGTATTAACCATCCAAATTTATTTTATTGAATGACATCTAATTCTCTGACATGGACGAGAAGTAAAGAAAGTCAACACTCTATGCAGTTGTTGGTTTCAAAAACCATATCATAGCCATTAGATTAATATTGTTCATTTTCAATCAGCCAACTTATCATAGACCCTCCACCAACGTACGTTGTGGTCTTTGGACAAATGTTTTGTTGACGTTGCCGAACATCACGATTTCTCAATTCAACTCGATGATTTAGGAATGTTACTGTAATAACAAACATAAGAAAGTAGTTATTCTTTTTAGAACATGTAAAAAAATCAATTACCGACAATATAAATGTGAAAACCACAACCCGGAAATTAAACTGCGCTATGTCATCAGTGGTCCGTATCGCGTACCGCCGTGATCAAACTTTCAAATAGTGTAACAATTTCTCCTTGAGGTACAGTGATGCCTCGATACTCATTACAATGTTACGATAATCGTGCCAACAGGCCTACTGTTACAATATTGCAATGCATGGTGATGTTATGTCGCCTATGATATACGATGATACGGTAGCGCGTGGAGAATGCACGTAGTATATGGAAGGCGCATGCGTAGTCAGTGCGCGCCGCAATGCATCATTGGGAGAACCACCAAATTTTTTCGCATAGTATATATGCTGCGCATGCGTACTAGTCATTGAGCCGCTGCGCGAGCTATTAAAAATTATTATTATGTATTTTAATTTACCTTTACAGGAGAGTATCAGCTGATGAAGAGTATGATGGAGTAGAGTTAGTCAGAGAAGCTGATGAAAGTGATATACGATGTAAGTCCAGTCACTGCTTCTAACAGCACAAAGCATAAAGCAGGGAAAAAATCCTGGGGGCTGTACCAGTGGCCAGCTCTGGTATGGGTGTGTGTCAAACTCTGGGCTTATATGTTAATTCACCTGACTGTTTTGCAATCACTTACTCATTTCACATAAAAGAACATAGTTATGTTTTTAAACAAAAATTATTTTATTCAAATAAACATCAAAAAAGCTTTGGGACCCTAACAAGCCTAGATATATATTAATCTTTCATATACAGACACCATTTCAGTGCTCAAACAGTGTTCTCCCAATGGAACCTGTTGCAAGATTAAATACACAGAAATATAAACAAAAGGGACAAACAAGACAAAAAGTTACTGAGGCACAGTGTACCAGTACTTTAAAAGATATCTACTTACATTACCAGACTACATTCTTAAGATGTCTTTTAAATATCGATGAGTTCGGAGCTGATCTTAAGGATAGAGGTAGATTGTTCCATAGAACAGCACCACTGTAGTGAAATGCCTGTTTCCCATATTCAGTTTTAACTGCAGGGATGTATATGTTACCTTTACTGGCCTGTCTTGTGTTATGAAGATGAATTTGGTTGGAAAGATTGAACATTTCGGTGAGGTAACGAGGTGCATTACCTGTTATGGATTTGTAGACGAGTGATCTGAATATCTTTTGTTGTTGTTGTTGTTGTTGTTGTTGTTGTTGTTGTTGTTGTTGTTGTTGTTGTTGTTGTTGTTGTAGATTAGAATAAAAATTAAAAGTTGTATTTTCTATTTCTTTCCCAGTGCTTATTAGAGTAAATCAAAAACGATCAATTCATTAAATAACACATGTGACGTTTTCTTCATGTTCATATACAGCTGAAGCAGAGAAAGTTCTACAACGTCAATCTGGACACAGTCGATTGATGACATGGTTAATGACCGTCTACTATGAATTTATCTCAGACTTTATTGATAATGAAGAAGAGGAGGAACTCCCACGAAACAAAGAAGGTGATCAACTAAGTGTCAAAAAGTAAGAAATGAATCTCTATATATTTAGATCTTAAAGTGAAATAAATCTCAGTATAAGTGTTTTTTTATTGGTCTATTTTTCAGTGACATTGTGTCTTTACAGATACCAAACAAAGCAATCTAATTAAATGAATTTATTTTGATAGTAGAAAGACAGTGAATGTGTTACTAATTAATAATCCCACTATAAACACAGTTTCTTCTTAGATTTAGATAAATTCATTCCATCAGCAGATATTTCATACAAGTATTAAACAAAAACGACATCTGATAAACCCACCAGATTTAAACTGAATGCCTCCCGTAAGGGAATCACTAATTATGTAAATAACTCATTAAACTAAAAAGCTATGGTAACAGGCTTTGTTTTTTGGACAAGCGTGCTTTCTTAGGTTAATGTATGTAAGAGTGTATGATACTGCTTAATTACTGAATATCATTCATTATTCAAAATACTCATTAAAGGAAAAAGTTGTAGCAACAAACTTCATAGGACAGGTGCGTATTATTATGATGTACGTATCATATTATACAAAATTTGAAGCTTGCATTTTTAAGATACAACCTAGTTACCTAAAATCATTAATTATGCAAATTTTTCATTAAAACTAAGCTATATAAAAGATTTTATAGGACATATCCGCTTTGTTATGGTTAACGTATATACTAAATTGTATTGAAATTGAAGGATGCAGTCTTAAGATATAGCCTAATTACCGAAAATCATTAATTATGCAAATTATTCATTAACACTGTAAGGTACATCAACTAACTTTATAGGACATACACAATTTGTTATGGTTAATGTATGTACTGAATTGTATTGAAATTGAAGTATGCAGTCGTAAGATATAGCCTAATTATCAAGATTCATTAATTATGCAAATTATTCATTAACACTGAAAGGTACACCAACAAGCTTTACAGGACACATGTGATTGTTATGGTTAACGTGTGTACTGAATTATATTGGAATTGAAGTATGTATTCTTAAGATATAGCCTAATTACTGAAAATCATTAATTATGCAAATTATTCATTAACACTGTACGGTGCATCAACAAACTTGGTAGGACATATGTGTTTTCTCATGGTTAACGTATGTACTAAATTATGTTGAATTTGAAGTATGTATTCTTAAGATATAGCCTAATTACCAAAAATAATTCATTATGCAAATTATTCATTAACGTTGTAAGACACATCGACGAATTTTATAGGACAAATGTATGTTGTTATGTTGAATGAATATACTAAATTATATTGAAATTGAAGTATGCAGTCTTAAGATATTGCGTAATTAGTTGATTTCATTATTATGCAAATTTCTCTAATTAAACATTAACCGATCTGGCTCAAAACCTAATCAGGTCTAGCTATTACCCTAAAGATTATATATCCCAAATTTCATTACAATTGAGCCAGCCGATTTTTAGAAAATGATGACACAGACACACAGACAGACAGACAGACAGACAGACATACAGACACACAGACACACCTTCCCCTTTTAATACCTCCCGTACCCTTACGGAAGGTAAAAATGGGTTACACAGTTAACTATCCACTACACAACCACCATACTATAGGTATCACTAACTCTGATCATTTTTAACACATACTTTTTCTTCTTTTCTAATTCATTAGATTGAAAGAAAACATCAAAAGATTCAGTAAGTTCCTTTCAATTATCTATTTCCTTCACTAAGTCCTTTCTATAGTCCAACAGAGTGTTGAGTGTAAGTTACTTGAAATAGCACAGACTCATCAAGTGTGTATGTGTACTCACTTTACATCAAGTGTGGTTGTGTACTCACTTTACATCATCAAGTGTGTGTGTGTACTTACTTTACATCATTATGTGTGTGTGTGTACTCACTTTACATCAAGTGTGGTTGTGTACTCACTTTACATCAAGTGTGTGTGTGTACTCACTTTACATCAAGTGTGTATGTGTACTCACTTTACATCATCAAGTGTGTATGTATGCTCACTTTACATCATCAAGTGTGCATGTGTACTCACATTGGTTCAACAGGTGTGTATGTGTACACAAATTTGGCTCATCATGTGTGTAAAGTGTGTGTGTGTGTGTACTTGCGTTGGCTCACCAAGTGTATGATTGTACTCGCTTTGGTTTTATCAAGTACATGATGTGAACTCGCATTGGCTCACCAGCTTTGGTCAGTGTATGGATACTAGAATTGGTTCACCAGGTGCACTTGTATGTATTACCATTGGCTGACCAGGTGTACCTGTTTCATGTTATTTGTTTTTTTTCCACTTTAGCTACATGTACCAAACCAATAGTAAACTTTATCAAGGTGGTTTACGTCATACTATGTTGGAAAGCTCCAGCATTATCATTATTGTTTTTTTCAGTAAGTATCCAAGTTATTGTCTCACTATCCCATTAATCCCACAATCCTTTGCATCTGAGCATGCTCAGTTTTGATTGCAAATTGCCTATGCAAAGACTATAGACATGGCATTGGAGTTTTCCTATGTTGTTGTAAGGTGTACTGCCTGGCACTAGTTTGACCAAGGAAATGGCATTTTAACAATACAGTTTCATTCATAATACTAAAAATATAAATTGTGAGTTGAAATTTGCATTTGATAGTATGAACCCAGAGTCCATGAATGTCCATTCTTGTATCAATAAAGTGTTATGAACCCAGAGTCCATGAATGTCCATTCTTGTATCAATGAAGTGTTATGAACCCAGAGTCCATGAATGTCCATTCTTGTATCAATGAAGTGTTACAAACCCAGAGTCCATGAATGTCCATTCTTGTATCAATGAAGTGTTACAAACCCAGAGTCCATGAATGTCCATTCTTGTATCAATGAAGTGTTACAAACCCAGAGTCCATGAATGTCCATTCTTGTATCAATGAAGTGTTACAAACCCAGAGTCCATGAATGTCCATTCTTGTATCAATGAAGTGTTACAAACCCAGAGTCCATGAATGTCCATTCTTGTATCAATGAAGTGTTATGAACCCAGAGTCCATGAATGTCCATTCTTGTATCAATAAAGTGTTATAAACCCAGAGTCCATGAATGTCCATTCTTGTATCAATGAAGTGTTATGAACCCAGAGTCCATGAATGTCCATTCTTGTATCAATAAAGTGTTATAAACCCAGAGTCCATGAATGTCCATTCTTGTATCAATGAAGTGTTATGAACCCAGAGTCCATGAATGTCCATTCTTGTATCAATAAAGTGTTACAAACCCAGAGTCCATGAATGTCCATTCTTGTATCAATGAAGTGTTACAAACCCAGAGTCCATGAATGTCCATTCTTGTATCAATGAAGTGTTACAAACCCAGAGTCCATGAATGTCCATTCTTGTATCAATGAAGTGTTACAAACCCAGAGTCCATGAATGTCCATTCTTGTATCAATGAAGTGTTACAAACCCAGAGTCCATGAATGTCCATTCTTGTATCAATAAAGTGTTATAAACCCAGAGTCCATGAATGTCCATTCTTGTATCAATGAAGTGTTATGAACCCAGAGTCCATGAATGTCCATTCTTGTATCAATGAAGTGTTACAAACCCAGAGTCCATGAATGTCCATTCTTGTATCACCTTATTTCTAGGTCTATATGTACTCTGTGTGGTGTCATTGGTTGTTATCTTTATTTCTGGGTGTTATCTTGTATTGTCTAACTAAAAACTACATGACAGCAAAGTAAGTATTTCTGTTTTACCAATGTGAAAACCTAGTATCCATTGTACATAACTGTATGACATCCATCAGTTTTGCCTAACTAAACACTACATGACAGCTATCAGTTTTGCCTAAGTAAAAACTACATGACTGCTAACTCGGTTTTGCCTAACTAAACACTACATGACTGCTAACTCAGTTTTGCCTAACTAAACACTACATGACAGCTATCATTTTTGTCTAACTAAACACTACATGACAGCTATCATTTTTGCCTAACTAAACACTACATGACTGCTAACTCAGTTTTGCCTAACTAAACACTACATGACTGCTAACTCAGTTTTGCCTAACTAAACACTACATGACAGCTATCATTTTTTGCCTAACTAAACACTACATGACTGCTAACTCAGCTTTGCCTCGGTAAACACAACATGACAGTCACTTTTAAAATCAGTTTTGCCTAATAAAAATGACATGACTACCATGCAAGTGTTAGTTTTGCCTAACTGAACTAACATCTTTTCTACCATAGATATCACAGACAGAGGTCTTATTTTCTCTTAATTATGGTAGTAAAATGAGTGCAAGAATGGCTCGCAGCTGACTTAAGTTTCAAACCTTCACTCACATGGTGAAGAAATTTACCCTTCTTTCCTTCAGCCTGGACCAACCTTCATAATATATCATTTTACTCATACTAGAAATTATAAGAAACACTTTTGGTCATTAAAGTACTTGATTGCAGTGACCTAGAGTGTTGTAAGTGTTAGATTGACTCAAGTATAAGGATTTCTTTTGTCTCATCTCTCCAATTATCTGCAATGTAGATTTCAGACTTGGGGATGGTTCAAGTATGTAGAGTTTACTCATTTTGTCACCATGGTGATGGGATACTAGAACAGAATGCATGTCATTGACTATGTAACTGAGAAATAATCACCTAAAGAGGTTGCACCTTGATTAGTTATTACTTGAAAGTATATGTAAGTGTGGGATAACTGGTAGATGTAACAAACTCGGTATCTGCCTGTCTTTAACTACTGCATGTGTACATTTAGTGTCAGTATATTAAAGGTGCCTGTATATGTATGCAGATCTGTGTGTGTGTATCTTTGACTTGGGTATAATTGTGATTGTGATTGTGAATGTACATTTGTGTGTATGTGTCATGTGTGTATGTGTCATGTGTGTATGTGTTATGTGTGTATGTGTTATATGTGTATGTGTGTGTATGTGTCATGTGTGTACATTTGTATGTGTCATGTGTGTATGTGTCATGTGTGTATGTGTGTGTATGTGTCATGTGTGTATGTGTCATGTGTGCACACATGTCTGTGTCGGTATATTTGTGTGCATGTAAATGAGTGCATATTAGTATCAATGAATTATTAAATGCATCCAATTTTGTATGTATGTAGGTGTGTGTGTGTGTGTGTGTGTGTCTGTATGTATGTCTGTATGTATGTATGTATGTCTGTATGTATGTATGTATGTATGTATGTATGTATGTATGTATGTATGTACATATGTATGTATGTATGTATGTATGTATGTATGTATGTATGTATGTATGTATGTATGTATGTATGTACATATGTATGTATGTATGCATGTATGTACACATATGTATGAATATATTTGTATGGTACATGTATGTGTAAATGTGCATGTACAGATATGTGTACAAGTGTAGGTTAATACATGTATATGAAAACAATTTCAAAAATCAATTAAATTATCTACATATATTGTTCGATGTCAACAACAATCTACCTCTCAGCACATGTGCATGTTTATATATCAGTTTAATTCAAATGCATGCCAAGTACTCAAAACCTTGCTGTGTATCGTATAGGCAATGTAACACCTCTAGTAATATGTAATTTCGGTATTTTTGTTTATGTTTCAGAGGCTGGCATATCAATCTGAGTCTGTTACCATACCATCATATCGAAGAGGTGAGAATTTTAATGTCTCTTAATTTGTCTAGCACCCCTAGCTTTTCAGAAATGCCAACAATTTATTCGTGAGTTTAATGGTATATCAAGTGTGATAGAAATTGCTCAGATTTTTACATCACAATTACTGGGAGTAGGAACAAACATCTAAAAGACTGAGCCATTACGGAAGACATTCAGTTTACATCTTGTTGATTATGACATGATAATAATAATCACACATCATATGATAGTGATGATTTCTATATTCTTCATCATCTTTTCTGTTACCATGGATACACAGGATAGTGAAGGAGACAAAGTCCTGGGAATGTCGGATAAATTTCAACTGGTTCTCCAGGTAGCCAGGAAGGTACAGAACACACTTGGAATAGTAGCAGACAGTCTAGAAAAACTACGAAAGTAAGTTGATGCTTGCTAAAAAATGTATGAAATGAATGTAAGGTATAGTTATAGGAAATACAGCCAAGTGATACACTTGCATTGTTTTGCTTATGATATGATATGATATGATATGATAAGATAACAAATTTATATAGCACCTGGTATCCATTTAAAATGTTCACTGGCGCTTTACAAAGTGTCACTTAAATATGCTCTCTCAAAAAAGTAGGTCTTTAGCCTAGATTTGAAAATTTCAGTACTTGATGCTGAACGAATATGACTTGGAAGATCATTCCACAAGGTAGCATTCCACAAGGAAGCTTAAAGGCCAGTTGTAGATAAAAGGTATTTCGTGAGTACCTTGGTATTTCATTTGAGTCCCCATCAGAAAAATGATATGATATCCAATCTATGTGTATTTTCAATAATCAGATTTGCCCACTCTGTTACCGTAATTTCCATAAATTTTACTTTCATACCAGATTACTTTCTCTCCATTACTGCCGCTAGAGGTATGCCTCACCAAAATTATGGTTCAGGTATAGAAATGTATGTATGTTTCACCAGATTTCTCGTCTCTTTTACTGGGGTTTCTCAAATAAATTATGGTACATTTTGTACATTGATGTTACAATTAGGTCTGCCATGTTTACATTGTCTCTCTTTTCTCCTTGCAGTCTGTTTTTATGGGAACATCCGGAATCTACCAGAAAATTATATGCTACTGTTTGTGTGGCGTTCATTGCATCGATATTTTTACCTGGACCATTCCTGTTTAAACTCATTGGTAAGATCACTGTGTGTAGTGTCTATTTTTTTACTTTTAGTTGCTCAACGGCACAACTTGGAAGGACTAAGTATAGGAATGTATGTTTGTTTGTTAGACCAACTGATCATTTTCAACCAAAATTGGGACAAATAGGAAATATACACATTACTATGGGACATATGCTCACCACTCTGTTTGCAACCGTGATCATTATGGAGTCATGATGGTGGAATAGTCAGAATCTGCAGGTTGCAAGCTCAAGCCTCTCTGCTGCCAGTTGTTTCTGAAAGTCCTTGGGCTTTTTTGGGCAAGATTTGAACCACGACTGTGCCTCAGTCAACCCAGCTGTATAATTGGGGACCTGGTAGGATAGAGGTTGCAATGTGAATACTTTAATCCTATGTGCGTATAGATGATGCAATGGATTATATGCTCCCCATGGAGGTGAAAAAGTATAAATTAGGGCCATTTTATAATCCATACCAGGAAAACAATAAAGTGTTTTGAGCACAACCTGGGAAAGTTTTATATAAACACTAACATTTATATTTATTTTATGATTATTATTGTGGTGGCCTAGTCAAAAAAAAAGAAGTTTACTAATAGTCA
>NC_135566.1:18190000-18222500 GCF_964340395.1 Glandiceps talaboti | reverse complement strand
ATGATTACTCATTGAGCTAGACGGAGTGAAGAGATGATTTAATACCACATGTAGCATCTAGACTACACCCATGGTGAAATGAAGACAATATGTAAATAAATTGTGACAATATCGTGACAATAAATTATTGAAAATAAAGCACAGTAAAAAACTCCATCTGAGACTTAAACCTGGTATGATATACTGGTACATAAAGTTAATTCACTTTGATTTGTTACATTCAGGCCAAGCCATATGGATTCTTGCCAGGCGGTGGAATGGCCATAGATGTTCACGTAACTGGAATTGATAAACCTTATTTATTTGGTGCTATGATGAATCGAGATGAAGCCTACGATAGTATAATCCGTGCTGCACAACAAGCTTGTCTGGCGTGGGCAATGGATGACGACGACGAAACCGACCGAGCGTCAACATATGCCGAAATGTGAATACATTATTATCGCATACGTCATTTTCCACGTAGTCGTTACTTTGTTTTCTATGTATTCCATGCATCGTTTTCCCAGTTACTCACGTTGCAGCCATTTTGGGAGAAATGTACATATACACAAGGACGCCCTTATTAGGACATTGAGGAAACACACTTCACTGATCATGAATGGCTGCATCAAATTTACATATAATTACAGATACACACCAACTCTTATAATTTTTAAGGAACATCATTCGTTAATATTTGATTCTAGTAGTAAAACTGATAAACAAAATAAATGTGGTCATAATTTGATTATTGGTAAATTTATAGAATTTGATTGCTTTCTACGTCCACATTTGAATGAAATGGAAACAAAATGAATATTTAAATGTCAGAGAGCGTATCAACTCTTGCACCATATACATCTATCAGTAAAGTTGTCATTAAAGTTACCTTTATGTATATATTGAGCTTGAATTTAAAAAAATTGAGCTTGAATTAAAATTTTCAGTAGTTTTATTTGTACTGTCGTTAGTTCTTCATTTTCACAGAGGTATACAGACAAATATTTGTAAAAGAGCTGACATAGAAAGTTATTTTAAAATTTCAACCCAGCATAGAGGGCTGTTAATCATCTTACAAGTCAAGCTTCAGTCTTTTTGATTGTTCTCCATGCTGCAGAAAAAGGTCAAAAACTGATTGAAAGTTTTCCAGGCTCACCTTTTGACCCAGATGGCTAACAAATATGAATCACACTATGTAGACTATGAATGCATAATATGTCATCAGAGATTTTAATTTATGAAATTAACATTAATTTTAAGTGTACAAGCTGAGTTTAAGGTCAGTGTCAAGTCTCTGCTCACTCTGAGTATGGTTATGCAATGTGCACAGTGTTTTTGGAGGGATGGGGCTTACCGAATTACTTTTTCCTGAAAATCTTGTATATACAACACTGGTAATCCAGCCTTTGGTTTACTAAGATAGACACAAACTAAATCTATTGTTCTTCAATGGGGTACCAGTGACAGTGGTTCCTCTGTTGCTTGATTCTAATGACCCTGTGATCAAGATAGTGTAAACATTGGAAGTCCCAAAACAGCACTTCAAGATCATGTACCCCAAATCAACTAGTTTTCAGAAACGCCTCCCTACTGAGACTATAATTAAACCAACGTCAATTCAATAGCTTATATCACTGTTGTATCAACATGTTGTGACAAAAGTTTTAGTTTGTATTTATCTTAGAAAACCGAAGGCTCAATTACCAAGGTAATATTATAGACCTGTACATGTATGGTACTGTAAAGGTTCTTTAGTTTAGAACACATATCAAGTACTTGTACTTTGAAACAGGACAATTTTTTTACAATAATTTGGGAGATTGATGAGAAGCATTTTTAGCCTTTCAAAGTATTCAGAAAGGTTTATCTTTAGAAAGTTTTATGTGAATTTTTATGTTTGTAAAGGTATATATTGCATAGTTTCTTACAAAATAATGTGTAAGAATGGAATTTATGATTCTAGTAGGAGCTAGTTATATAGACAAATAGTAATAATAGGATATTGTACTACAACCAAGCATTATACGAAAAGTCATGTCTTTCCACCAGAGGTAAATCTTGAGCAGAGGATGTGTAAATGTGGTGAGTATGAGATGAGATCCACCTTTTGACTTAATTTACCCATGGTGATCTCTCCCCTGGGGGCCATAGACAGTCAAAAGTGGTACTGCATCTCGTACTACCCCTGGACAGAGATGGTGGTTAGGTGGGTCACAGGTAGAGTAAAGGTTGGGTAAAGGTGGGTAAATTAGACTTTTCGTGTAGTGAAGGGTACTGTCTATGTCTGTGTGCTCACCTCATGTTGTGCTTGTGTGTGCCTGGGGTTATGTGTATGTCTTGTGTGCGTGTGTCTGCCTGTCAAAGGTCGAGTCTTCTGTGTGCCTGTCTGAGACTGTGTCTCTGTCTTATATGTGTTTGCCTGTTTGTGCCTCCTGAGTCTGTGTCTGTCTTCTGGGCCTGTCTGAGGTTGTGTTTGTGTTTTATGTCACTATTCAACCACTAGGAATTTCAATGTGTTAGCCAGTATTACATAGGTGTTCTATAAACAATGTTACGTAGCACAACCTACAGACTGATCACTATAAATGCAGTTCTCAGTTCCTAAATTAACCATATTTTTTGGCTGAATTGTAATTATAGTAACTCCATTTACTTTGCCATTATTAATGAGATTTCACTGTATAAAATGCACAGTACTGTACTTTTTACAAAAGAAAGGGATATCATAGACTATATAATTCAAGTGATAAGTGAATGTATATATTCTTGGTTGAATGTATAGTTTTTATCTGTCTATATTGATATAAAATAATTGCTAAGTAAATTTGTCTAAATTTCTTTTATTTACCCCCCTCCCCCCACCCCCAAAGGATCTTCTGGCATTTGCCATTGGTTACCCTCTCAATTTAAATAATGTGGGGACACGACTATATCATATCTTAGATTTAGTGGCGCTGTTGGTGATACTTTCAATGTCCAACCAGATTTGTGTGTCGCCCTTAAAAGCCGTGGTGTGTGTAGAAATCTTCTTCTGACAGTAACACCAAGACAAGTTTCTGGCCATGATACACGTCATTTCTGTACTGTACTTAACCAGCGTTAGTGCCGTGGGTGATTCAATTGTAACCTTTTCTCAGCGTGGAGGGTGGGCACTCGCTCAGACACACCTCTATTGCAATGGTTGAAATCTGATTAATTTCACACTCAACCCAACATACATACATTCTCACATGATGTACCATTTTTACCAATGATGTAACAAACAAACAAACAACACTGGCCTATAATAACACATTCATGATACTGTGAAACTAATTTCCCCATTTATTATTTCTTAAAGCACCAAGATTAGAATTTACAAATGATGGTTTCATAACAAAGATTTCTTGATTATTAAATCTAATATCTAAGAATGTCATCACAGCATACACAATCCAAATAACATACACCACATGTCTTAGAATCAGTTTCCCAAGTTACCTACATATTTCATGTCTTGGAATTGCAATGAGAAGACTCCTTTATTGTTAATACTGAAGTTCTGAACACAAAATACATACTAGATATGTTACTTACTAATGTAAAAAGGACAGATGTACACAAACATTATTGGCTACACTTGATGACAGTCTGGTGATTTATGATTGGGCAGACTTTAATGTCACGTGCCATACACAAATGATGATTGGATACACTTGATATCATGTGACAGTCAGGTGACATCTACAAATTATACACTTGCGTAGACAATGTCATGTGACAGACATACCATACACAAATGATTGGGTAGAATTGATATCATGACAGCTGACACCTATAAATTATATGATTGGATATATTTAATGTCATGTGACAGACATGTGACACACAATCATATTATGTGACTTATACAGAACATATGATTGGGTACACTTCATATCATGTGACCTATACAGAACATATGATTGGGTACACTTCATATCATGTGACCTACACAGAACATATGATTGGGTACACTACTTTTTATATCATGATAGTGTCCGACACCGAATATAAATCACTAGTTCTTCATCGATTTCAAATTCAGAACTGATTTGTTTTCTTGTGTGTCATAATCATCTAAATACTAGAATTCATCCTGGTGACAAAAATTTCTACCTCACACAGATAAACATGAAAAAAAGAGCAGTCATTGTCTGACCATGGTAATACTTGTTGACCATTATATTCTTGGAGAGTAAAAACAAAAATAACACAAAGACGACTTCATATCTTGTTTAACAGAATGTTAGTTTCAGCCTTGGCTACACAGACACAGTAATCTGATATTGTTTACATTAAATATCTGATTTTAATCACTTTTATTGGTACATTCTGTGTGGATATCCACAAAATATCGTTATCATTTCTTCAACTTTTATTGTATTTTGATGTCCTTTCATTGTGGTTATGATGGAAAATTCCTCAACTTCAATATCTCTCACCCACTTAAATCATTTCTAATAGCACTTTGTACAGTTTTTTATCTCTTTACTTAGAATAGGAGCATAAAGGATATTTATCAAGCAGTTTTTTATTTCTTCACGTCAGTATGAATTGAACGGAAGTCTCTCTGGAATACTTGCATTTCAAAGTTAAATGCATGTCTGTTTCTGCATGAAATCAACGTCAACACAAAATGCATGTTTGCGAAATCTACATCTAAATATGCTTAACACCTTTGTGTTTATGAAAACTATGTCTTAAATGCACAGGCGTGTGAGTTTGTTTACTTATTTGTTTGTGAAATCTACATCTAAATAAAGTACATACTTTTGTGTTTGTGTTTGTGGAAACTGTCTAAATGAAATGCACTGGTTTGTTGGTTTGTTTGTGAAAATGGACAACTTAATGAAATGCATGTCAGTTTGTACATTTGTTTGTGGATATCTATATCTGAATGAAATGTCTGTATGTATGTGTGTGTGTGTGTGTGTTTGTTTGTTTGTTTGTTTGTTTGTTTGTGACATGAAATCAACATCTAAAACTCAGTTCAGATTTTTTTTCTTCACTACACCCCTACATCTAAAGCATGACATCACAGTGCTTCATTGATAATATTTCAAAGTATTTATCTTTGATTGTGCTGATTATCCAAATAGTTTCCAGACATTAATCTCAATGTCAGATATGACAAGTGATGTATTCTACTACAGCTGTGGTTTAGACCACTTGTAAGTTCCAGTAAAACGGAAGTTGTGTTTTGCTGCTAATTCATCAGCCTCGGCAGGACCACGTCTGTAATTACAAAACAGAGTTCAATGTCATAATTACTACAACTATAAGGTACACTATAGTACAACCCATAACACCAAAGTGAAGCATTTTCTGTGTGTACCACAATCGTTGATAGCATCCATATCAAGTGTAAAAATATAAACTGATTCATTAGCTAATTGACCACATTAGAAAGACCACATGCTAGGCTTGTAAATAAACAAATTGTAACAGTTTACTTTTACACTTGATATGAATGCTATAAACAATTGTAACACATAGAGAAAGTGCTTTACTTCAGTGTTACTCATTGTAATATTTGACAATAGTATCATGTGTAATGGCTGCATGCATAGCCTCAAGATATTATGTTTCTTAACACACTGTAATGTATATACATGTACCATGCAAACATATGAACCTCACACAAGTCATGCCTCAACATTTTACAGTTTTAACACATTAATGTACATACATGTACGTGTACTTCACAGTTTTGCCTCAACATTTTAGTTTTAACACACTGTAATGTACATACATGTACACATCCAAGAACCTCACAAGTGTTGCCTCAACATTTTACAGTAATAACACTGTAATGTACATACATGAACCTCGCAAGTGTTGCCTCAACATTTTACAGTACTGACACTGTAATGTACATACATGAACCTCGCAAGTGTTTCCTCAACATTTTACAGTATTAACAGTCATGTACATACATGAACACATACATGAACCTTACAACAGTCTCTAACCTCAACACATTTACAGTTCTGAACATACTGTAATTTACATCTGTGTACTATACATATACATGAACCTCACATCAGTCTTTCTACAGTATTCTAATTATAACACACTGTAATGTACATACATGTACCTCACAACAGTTTTGTCTAAACATACTGGTACTCAGAGTACTGAACACATTGTATAACATGTACACACACATGGACCTCAACATCAGTCATGCCTCAGCGAAATGGAGGTAGAGTTTGATGACTTGGTGGCTTGTCATTGAATTAGGTACCTATAACCATTCCAACATAACTTGGACATGAAGTACACAACTTCTTACTTACCCACCATACTTGTATGGTAATGGTTTCACCTTCTCTTTCTCGATGCGATGTAACAATGGTGTGAATATTCTCCAAGCTTCTGCCAACTCATCACTGAAAAAAAGAATTAATTCAAAACTTGACTTTTTTGTTGAAATACCACTGTCGGCCATTTTTATTTTATATGCAAGAGACAACACTATAGTAACATACTCAGTAGGACATTGGAACAGGTTTGAGTCCATCATCAGCTGTCCATCATACAGTACAGTTTTCGCCTAAGCTCTCGCCTCAATTCGCGTTCGCATCGCTTCAGCTTCGCTTTCGCTTCGCCTCAATGTCAAGTTTACGGGAGTTCGCTTCAATTAAACATTGCTTTCACTTCGCTTCCTTTTCGCGTTGAGTTCGCATTCGCATCGCACCCCATTCGCATCGCGTCAACTTTGTTTCTGAATCGCATTGTGTGGAACATGCGCTATTATACCCACATATTTGCATGATAAAGGATTTGAAACGAAAAGTATAAATCATTACGGCTACTAAAATTATTTGGGGTTGTACTTTACTTTTCTGTCTACGGCACGATAACCCTTTTGGTTAAATTTGCGTTAATAAATGTTGAGTATTACGCAGTCCTTTCCGATCTCCTGTTTGGACATTATCTAGAATATAGCTACCTTCTATACATGAACGAATTTTTTTTATTTGCCGTTTTATGTACTTTACTCCGTCATACCTTTAAAATGAAACTTACAAGATTGAAATTACAGAAGTAAGCAAAATACAACGTACATCTATGTTGAACGTTTTGTATCCGGACCCCATATTTGTTGCGTTCCCGACATCGGTGACAATGTCGCATTTTAAATAAACTTAAAACTTACGAAAATTTGTTTTTAACTTTTTTTCTGACGTTAGTTAAGACACATTTATTTGGGCGTCCCACATATCAGTTGTTTCAATATCATAGTGTTTCTCCATTTCCCTTGTCCATTCATGTAACGACCATGTATTTTGGCAAAAGGAGGATGGTTTTAGTAATAGGCTCAATCTCCTCATTTCTTGAAGCACATATTCTTTTTCGTATTGTCTGCCCGAACCAAATAGAGAGTCTGACGTAATTTAACAAAAAAATTTTTAAATACATAATGCAATCCCATGACAATAAATAAATCTTTCTCGGTTACAAGACATCAATTGGAATACATTTTGGTGTCCGATCTCTTAATCCTTTTTTGCATTTCTCTGCAAGACATCGGTCGTATGCGAATAAGTATGAAATTGAATTCCCCATTTATGATGTATGATCAAAGATCGCGAGCTTACCCATAGTGAGTCTATGATCTCATCATGCACTATATTTGTTGACACAACTAAATGATAGTTGTCAGGCAACCATATCTCATTACAATAGTTGCTATGCCATTCGGCCATGACCTAGATTTGAACTCACGGGCAGGCATCTCCACTTGTATTGAAAGTTCGTCAACACGCCTACCCCTTCACCTCTATACTGCTCTTTCACAACTCCAGGTTAGGTGTTTCATATTCGGACTGTATAGGAATACTTATTTACCATCAAAATGAGTAAGGGTACTGCAGTGTTGGTAATATAAATATGACATCATTCCTGTTCTGACTTTGGGGTTTCTTTTGAAAAATTTCCATAGTGGTCTGAGTCGTGAGGTAAACGGTTGAAAAGCTAAAGAAAATTGAGTGTACGTACAATGGGAAACGAAAACACTATCGGCGACCACAGATGAGAAAATTATTGCAATCATGAACATTATATATTCGCATTGCAACTTATACAGATGACAGCATTACGGTCGTTTCGATAAATTGTCAATTTGGTACGTAGTTTGGCGTTTCGCTACATACTGTTGGACGTTTCACTACATTATTCGCCCATTATATATTGCGGTGTTCGTGACCTATGAGGAACGTAGAACATCGTAGTGTACCGGGTTTTCTGCAAAGAGGACTTGTGTTTATCACTTTATTTTTGCTCACCACTGTGCAATTGCTTTTTCTACATTTGTTAACATGTGTATGTTAGTGGTTTGTACAAAGGGATCGTCCCGTTTGTAAAATCGATTTGACTGGTCATTCCATTTAATTGTTGTGACAGTTGCGGCCGTGTTCACGGCACCGGCCGACCAACCCTAGCAGGGACGATTTGGTAATTGGGGACAATATAACGCACCACCCCCTAATAAATCCATGCATAGAACCTATCTCAGAATTTCGAGTTTTAGGTTTGTACAATGTGCGTAACAGACAGAATTCACGACGTACAGCAGTGAAAACAGATATGCAAATACTGTCACACCTTTCACAGTATCGCTTCACCTTCATTGTTGTTTGACGTGAAGCGACCTTCATTGTTTTTTGATGCGATGCGAACATGAAGCGAACGCAAAGCGAAATGACAGCTTAGGCGAAAACTGTACTGTATCTCACAAAAACATTTTGTCTCACCATGTATTTAGTAAAACTAATGAAATGTACAGACAATGTCTAAAAATCAAAGCTAGATAGGGTGTCACAATCAGGTCTCCAATAATGATGTCTGTCCATAAAACTAAACAAGAATGTTAAAATCTATTGGTTTTTTACTAGCAGAGTTTTTGTTCACAATTACCCCAGTAGTTAAGTGACTTACGTTCTGACAAAATGCATCTGACTACCACAGAACACGTCCAGTATGAGTCGTACATAGGCATCAGGTAATGAAACACCCTATAACAAAACACAGATATTTTCGTATGTTAGTGTCACACTTTAGCTACAAGATACTAGTATATGCTCTCTGAACAGCTGTTGATTCCAATCAGCATGTGAGATTCAAAACAGGATTTGAATGACTGTTTCAGATGTAGAGAGAGCAGTGATCCCGTCAAAAATGTAAACATAAAATACAAAAAATGATTAAACGTAACAGATCTAGTATGCCGTATTGCCATTATCATAAAGACAAAAGATTGTATAATTTGGCCACTAGAAGTGCTGTTTGGAGGCAGTTTTTTGAAATAAGCCATGGTAGTCAAGTATAATAGCCTCCTTTGAAAGAACCATCGTTTCCCAGTGTTTCAAGTCACAAGTTGGTTGCATTCTTTTCCAGTCAACACACTCTACTAACTTTGTTTCAGATCGCATGTTTATATCCCACCAAGATGTTTTAGCAATATTCTAACAGTATTAGCATCAGCCATCAAGATCCAACCCTTGAAGGGCGCCCTCAATGTTGGTGGAAGATTATATTCTACAATGTGAAAATATTATATATAGAGCACACACTGACTCAGGACTTTAGTGTAGTCATGGAATCATACTAGAACCAGTCATCACATTCCAACCATTGAGGGCGCCCTAAGCATTGATGGAGGAAAACCCACTAGTTTGTTGATTATTTTGATAGCACATACTTTGTATCTGGAGCCATATGTGAGATCCAATTCTGTCTCCACAGGATTGAATGCCATGCCTGGTTTCTTGGTCATAAATTTACAATACACGGCTTCATCCGGTTGTACTCTGATTACCAGTTCATTTCTCTTGTTTTGACCCTGGAAAATATCGCCTGGTGTGTCACGGAACTGTATACGTACTTCTGCTTTGCGTTCATTCAGAGCTGAAAGATACATATTTAAAGCAAATGTAAGATTGTTGGAGCCTGTTAATGGGACTAGTCCTGTAGGTCATCCTTGAAAATAAATAAAGAAAAGATGCCAACAAAACTGAGAAATCTAAAAACACAGCAAAAAATATGTTAGAGTACATTACATTCAAAGGCAAACATTTATCAACAAACACGCAAAAAATAAGACCAACTCCCATGACCAAAAGACACACCTTAAATATTTGTGAAGAAGCTGTTTGTGAAGGAAGACTATATTTTGAATGTGTACTACCACATATGTAGCAGGAAGTCAATCATCTTAAAGGGGCACAAACTGGCTTTACACGTTCTGGGTGCACTTTTTACTGAATATTTAGAAGGTGCTCACAGTATTCTACTTACTGAAGCATACTTAACCATTACTTGCAATTAACTGAACTTAAATCTGGTATGTAATAAGATATAATTTATAGATGATCCAATGATGTAATTAATTATATGTATATAAAAAATGTTGAGGAAATCCTTACGGTGGAATCAACAGTTCTAATTGTAATGTCCTAGAAGGCATGCATTGACATTTTCATTACATTAAGAATAGTTCAATCAAGGTTTCATAGAAGTATTATCTACAGAGTAAAAAGCTCATTAACTCAGCTTGGGCCACTTTAAATCAATTTTAAGTACACTACTTTGACTTACCTTTACCGCACTTTAAAATGAATGGAACACCTGACCAGAAAAAAAAGAAGAAAAAAATCATTTGTTATTTACTTTAAGGCATATCTACATGTACATGTAGTTTACTTATAAAACCTTAGTCTCATTTACCCAGACTCTCACCACCGAGGGCTCTTCTATGAGACCACTCAGACGAGAGTCTGGGGAAACTACATTCCAATTACCGGAGGTCACACAATACATTTCTTCCAAATAATGAAGTATAGGCTTAAGAGGCCTGTTTGTTGTAATTAAGATGTATCGGTCACATGAGAAGTGATATCCTGTCACAAACACCCTTGACAATGGTACCTAAATCATTCAGTCTCCAATGTTGGACATGAAGTATTCCCCAGCATGCACAGCACTAGGTGCTAGTACATGCATAGGCGAGTTGGGATTCGGTTTCCCCGAGAATCTAGCTAGGAGGGGGGGGGGGGGGGGGGTCTCTCATAGGCATAGCCCCAGCAGCAGTGAGAGTCTGGGTAACCGAGACTAATAAATCCTGGCCTTGCATGGCATTGACCTTTGACATAGGTCATACCATTTGTTCAAAGGGTAGACTAAAGGCTGACATGTAATTTAGTCACACTACTAAATGTGGAAAAATTATTGCCCAGGTTCGATGCACGTGCTTCCCATTGAATTGCATAGGAAGTGATACTGGGTTTACGATAATGTGACTTACATCATGATTTCATCCACATACTTGTAGTAACTGCAGAAACTACTCACCATCCCATCTTTCATTACAGATATACAAGACAGCGGCTGCAAAGGTTGGTGTGACAGATCCTTTAGGTACCGTAGGGTCATCTAGGTAGCCATCTTTAGCATCACCTTTACCCTCTGGGTCACCAACATACTGACCCAAGACAACATCCTCTAGTTTGAGTTCTGGCATACACCGTAACACTTTGACCTAAAATTTACAAATGTTACAAGTCATTCACTTTTTCAGTCAACAGCATTTTAAAGATGACAAATTACATACTGGAGTTTAACACCCATTTCAACAAGGTTTGTTTATAAAATAAGAAACACAATCTACACAAGTTAATATATATTCTTTTTGAATTAATCTAACTAAAACTCACAAATTGAAATATATGGTTGCCATTTGTGCAGTGTCCTACTGCCCTGGTGTGCAAGCAGGAAGAAACTGAAGTACCTGGAACTGGAAACCTGCATTTTTTGGGTAGCGTCAAATTGCACATTACCCTTCTTACATATCAACAACTCGGTTCCCTACACATATTACCAGGGCTTGTATCCCTGAACACTGTTGTCAAGGGTGTTTAGTAGGTAAATCTATATTAGAGGTGCACAGACCCAATCTATAGGGTTGTATTGCTGTTATATATCAGTGGAGCCATACAGATTACATGGGATTATTCTTTGTTTATTTAAAGGCCAGTGTTTCAATCCCAGGTTCTCACATTAATGTTATCTTATCAGTGGAGCCATACAGATTACATGGGATTATTCTTTGTTTATCTAAAGGCCAGGGTTTCAATCCCAGGTTTTCACATTGGTGTTATCTTATCAGTGGAGCCATACAGATTACATGGGATTATTCTTTGTTTATTTAAAGGCCAGGGTTTCAATCCCAGGTTCTCACATTGGTGTTATCTTATCACTGGAGTCATACAGATTACATGGGATTATTCTTTGTTTATTTAAAGGCCAGGGTTTCAATCCCAGGTTTTCACATTGGTGTTATCTTATCAGTGAAGCCATACAGATTACATGGGATTATTCTTTGTTTATTTAAAGGCCAGGGTTTCAATCCCAGGTCTCACATTAGTGTTATCTTATCAGTGAAGCCATACAGATTACATGGAATTATTCATTTGTTCTGAGCCAAATGTTTCTGTCACTCTACAAGCACTCTTAAATTTTACTCCTAATCTGAGCTGGGCCTATACATCTGTTACAATGAAATGAAATATGTATATGTTATTTGCCAAATACCGTTCCATATCTTGCTGCGAGAGGTAATTTTTTCTGGTATAACGGATGATGTGGAACAGTATTTGGCAAATAACATACTTATACGTCACCTGCGACTATGAATTCATTTTTGAATGTCTAAAAATGCTGTTTCATTTTAAAATAAAATCACTTCCATGTTATACTGTTGAGCGTAGTATCATGCACCTCTCTGATAACTGCAATGCGGTTGTTTACATGTCAGCCTTAACTTTATCATCCAATCAGAGTGCGCGTTTGCTCAGTAGTATGACGTAATGTTTACTATTTGCATATCACTCAGCGATATATTCAAACTTATAACCATCAGCTGAAAAATGAGTGCGTCTTTGTTTTGCGTATTGTATTCCATTAAATGTACATAAATGTTCGCGATATGCTTTGTTGTTCTAGTTAAGCAAAAATTACACCCTCTGTGGTGATATTTTCATATCCTTCAGAAATTTAAGAATTCATGTTTACGATCGCGTGACGACCGTGCGTTCGCCGTCACTGGATTTTCACGGTTGTGTGTGGAATTTTTGACTATTTCCCTGTGACATGAAAAGTACAGTTCAAAGACTTGTTACAATGTATACAACGGTGATATTTTGTTCGATTGACCACAAATTTGGCATTGGATGTGCTGGTTATAGCTCGATCTCTAGTTGTCTGCTAGATTTGTTTACAATGGGACGTGCAGTGATCACGTGATACAACAAGCAAAAATACGGCTGTTGGTGACAAATACGCCTGTGTATCTGCAGGGCTCTCGACCAATCAGAATGCGAGATTGGTGACAGGTGACGTATAAGACATATTAGCTGTAATATTAGTTTGATGATGTCATACCTTTTCATTTCTGATATCTTCAGCACTTGTTGAGACAGGTTTCTCCATTGCTGCCAAAGTCAAGATTTGCAGCAGATGATTCTGCATTACATCCCTAAAAAGAGAAATCAATGTTTTTGTGTTGTGTGAACATATCAACATACAAAAATAATCCTAGGATACCATCAACATACCATATCACATACAATGTATAAAATACTATGTATATTATACCATCACAAACAATGTATAAAATACTATGTATATTATAACATGCAATCACATACAATGTATAAAATACTATGTATATTATAACATACCATCACATACAATGTATAAAATACTATGTACAATGTACAACATACTTTCACATACTATGTACATCATATTTTCACATACTATGTACAACATACTTTCACATACTATGTACAGCATACTTTCACATACTATGTACATCATATTTTCACATACTATGTACAACATACTTTCACATACCATGTACAACATACTTTCACATACATGTACTATGTACAACATACTTTCACATACTATGTACAGCATACTTTCACATACTATTTACATCATATTTTCACATACTATGTACAACATACTTTCACATACCATGTACAACATACTTTCACATACATGTACTATGTACATTATGTACAGCATACTTTCACATACTATGTACATCATATTTTCACATACTATGTACAACATACTTTCACATACCATGTACAACATACTTTCACATACATGTACTATGTACAACATACTTTCACATACTATGTACAGCATACTTTCACATACTATTTACATCATATTTTCACATACTATGTACAACATACTTTCACATACCATGTACAACATACTTTCACATACATGTACTATGTACAACATACTTTCACATACTATGTACAGCATACTTTCACATACTATTTACATCATATTTTCACATACTATGTACAACATACTTTCACATACCATGTACAACATACTTTCACATACATGTACTATGTACATTATGTACAGCATACTTTCACATACTATGTACATCATATTTTCACATACTATGTACAACATACTTTCACATACCATGTACAACATACTTTCACATATATGTACTATGTACAACATTATGTACAGCATACTTTCACATACTATGTACAACATACTTTCACATATCATGTACAGCATACTTTCACATACCATGTACAACATACTTTCACATACTACATGTAAGTACAACATACACCACATACCTTATGATACCAAACTCATCAAAGTAACCTCCTCTTCCCTGTGTTCCAAATGGTTCTTTAAATGTTATCACAACACTGGCAATGTGGTTGCGATTCCAAGTTGGTCCAAAGATCAGATTACCAAATCTATACAACACATGATGGAGTGGTTAGAAAAATGATCAGTGTCACAGTCTAGTTTTTTCCTAAACTTTTGTCTAAGCTGTTTTCTCCTTGGTTTTATTTCAATCTTGAAATGTTTACTGTATGTATAATCATAGACCCTACACAACAGGGTCTATGTATAATGACATGAAAGAAATCAGTTGCCCTACAACATATCAATGTTATATTAAGACAGTTGCAATGCATGCCCTAAACATACTATGTACAACATATCAATGTTATATTAAGACAGTTGCAATGCATGCCCTAAACATACTATGTACAACATATCAATGTTATATTAAGACAGTTGCCATGCATGCCCTAAACATACTATGTACAACATATCAATGTTATATTAAGACAGTTGCAATGCATGCCCTAAACATACTATGTACAACATATCAATGTTATATTAAGACAGTTGCAATGCATGCCCTAAACATACTATGTACAACATATCAATGTTATATTAAGACAGTTGCAATGCATGCCCTAAACATACTATGTACAACATATCAATGTTATATTAAGACAGTTGCAATGCATGCCCTAAACATACTATGTACAACATATCAATGTTATATTAAGACAGTTGCAATGCATGCCCTAAACATACTATGTACAACATATCAATGTTATATTAAGACAGTTGCAATGCATGCCCTAAACATACTATGTACAACATATCAATGTTATATTAAGACAGTTGCAATGCATGCCCTAAACATACTATGTACAACATATCAATGTTATATTAAGACAGTTGCAATGCATGCCCTAAACATACAATGTACAACATATCAATGTTATATTAAGACAGTTGCAATGCATGCCCTAAACATACTATGTACAACATATCAATGTTATATTAAGACAGTTGCAATGCATGCCCTAAACATACTATGTACAACATATCAATGTTATATTAAGACAGTTGCAATGCATGCCCTAAACATACTATGTACAACATATCAATGTTATATTAAGACAGTTGCAATGCATGCCCTAAACATACTATGTACAACATACCAATGTTATATTAAGACAGTTGCCATGCATGCCCTAAACATACTATGTACAACATATCAATGTTATATTAAGACAGTTGCAATGTATGCCCCTAAACATACTATGTACAACACATCATTGGGTTGTAGAAATGTGTGTGATTGGTTCTAGCCAGTCAGAAAGCACAGCCTCATGAATCAAGTACAGCGTTGGCAAATTTGTGTGACAGAACTATTAAAGGCCTGTGTTTCAATCCCAGGTTTTCACATCAGTATTATCATATCAGTGAAGCCGTAAGAATTACATAGGATAATTGCTTCCTTCTGGACCAACTTTTTCAATAGTTTTGCAGGAAAACCGTGTTTCTCATGTTAATCTTAATCTTAAGCTGACAGGGGCCTTTAAAGGCCAGAGTTTCAATCTCAGGTTTTCACATTAGCGTTATCTTATCAATGGAGCCATGCAGATTACATGGGATTATTCTTTTGTTTTGGACCAATTTTTATCTCTGCCAGACAACTGATTTTCACATCTAAATTTTAATCCTAATCCAAATTCAGTCTTTAATCCAATCCTAGTAATCCAATCCTATAGTAGTAATCCATACCTTAATATCATTAGGTTTTGAACCATCTCTTTACCAAGATAATGATCAATACGGTAGATTTCTTCCTCTTTGAAAAGGGAGCTCAGATGACTGGATAACTTAGATGAGCTCTCTAAATCCTTGCCAAATGGTTTCTCAACGATGACACGGGTCCAACCACTGAAAACAAACACATAAACTAGACAGTTATATATATATATATATATATATATATATAGTCACTTTGGAACTACTACTGTCAAACATGAATTTCAGAACCATGAACAATATGTATTCAAAACAAAAGATCGAATTCTATTGTTCTGTAATCTTTTTTTCATTGGCCTTTGTTTAAAGACACAATAGCTGAAACTGGACCATTTTTTAAAACTGTTTTGTTAGATATAGACTTACTTACTTAAAAATATAATACAATCTGAAGAGTATTGAATCACCTGTGGGTAAACATATTTGTATAGCTGTACACATACTATGGTGCAATATAACCTATCAAATTGATTTTGGGGTCCACACCCAAAAATCAGCAACAAAACTCGATCACGATTTCAACCTGTTGCTGTACTACTTACGGATAAAATCGACCGGTAATTAACATGTACAATATCTAACTATTTGTATTTGAATAATTTTCAGCTAGTGCAGGTTTAAGTTCAGTGACCTTAGTTTGTTATACTAGATATTCAAATTTCAGGAATTTCATCTACTATAGCCCTTTAATAATAATAATAATAATAATGTTGGTTCCTATACAGCACTTTCCTGTCTGTACTCAAAGCGATTTACAATTATTACCCCTGGCATGGATCTATAGCGGTACAACCGCACTTTACTTCCTCAACTGCCCAGGGGCATACAATCCATTGCAGCCTTTATAAGTGCATAGGATTAAAGCATTCACATTGCAATCTCTATGCTAACAGGTCCACAGCTGGGTTGACTGAGGCACAATCATGGTTCAAATCTTACCCAAGGATTTTAACCATTCAGAAACAAATGGCAACGACAGGACTCAAACCTACAAACTGTGATTCCAAGCTGGCAACTCCAACCATTCGACCATCATGACTCCAAAGAAAAAGTTCTCTGCCCCAGATTACAAATTTGAAATGAACTCACGTTTGACTCATACAAGTGGCTTTGAGGTGAGTAGTGACATCAGCAAATACACTGGGTGGTAACGCAAGATAGAACAGCCTGTTGGCTTTCTGGCCTTTCTCAATCTTGTTTAGTTCTGAATTCAGATTTTCAAAGGCAGCCTTATCATTGTAGGCACCAGACACATAGGAATTCACTTTAAAGAAGGCGTCCAGTTTCTCTTTCTCATTGTCTTTCACCTGAAGAAAAGCAAAAACCAACAAAACATTTTCAAAATGATACATTAAAGATGGTATGTGAAAGTAGTCACAGATTCAAGCTACTTATATTTACTATGAAAGTTCTACACACCTTGTGATTTTTTGTGATTGAAATTTACAAACTGAAATTATTTTTTTCAGTTTTGAGACGTTATTATCTTTAGTAATATTGCCAAAGGTATAAAAATACATTCCATGTCATTCTCACTCAAATTACTCCAGTAACTATGGTAATGGTTGCTAGGGAGTATTACTGTATTATTACTGTAAGTCTTGTCTGCATGTCTTTGTGTATTATGTACATATCAGTCAACTACTAACGTAGCCAATAATGGGTACTACTCAAACAGCTAGTTTATTGAACTTATGGATGACAACATCAAAGACAGACAGACAGACAGACAGACAGACAGACAGACAGACAGACAGACTGCCAGAGAGACAGACAGACAGACAGAGACAGACAGACAGACAGACTGCCAGAGAGACAGACAGACAGAGACAGACAGACAGACAGACAGACTGCCAGACTGCCAGACAGACAGACAGACAGACTGCCAGACGGACACACAGACAGACAGAGACAGCCAGACAGAAAATGTCATACTTAAGTTATCACGCTGTTGAACTGTTCAAATGTATGAAAGATTGATCTCAAAATTTGTTTGTATACTCTCCTGTTGTCAGTTTCTGTTTTTAAAAGAATGACTATTTCTACTTACTCCACTACACACGTTATATATTTGTAAGTGTGTCTATAAACTCTAAAATACTTCATACTCATCTATTGTCAAACTAAACACTGGGGAAGAAATAAACAAGAGACAAAAACTAACCTTCAGGTAAGGCATGGCTTTCTTTTTAATATCTTCAACAGTTAGCTTGGATCTGGCATAGCCAACAAAAGTTGTATTCTTGGGTATCAAGGCATCTTTGTATTGTGTCCTAAAAAATATTACCATGGAAACGGTCAATGTATCCATCTGTCCCTAGAATTTGTATGTAACTTGTAAGATACTTTGGTCACAGAATTTGAGTGAATATTGCAAAATGCTGTAGTGCAGCTGGATAGCAAAAGTTGCAGAAGTTCTATGAGGGCAGCCTTACTTAATTTATGTTTCTCATGACCCTCTATGACCTATGACCTATGACCTCATATATTTCTTCAATCTGATGAATTTTTCTTTTGAATCGATGTCTTCTACAGCAGGATTAGGACAAAGTAATAACGTCACTCACTATTTGTTCAATGGCATACCTTAGATTGTCCTTGAAGTTTATTTTACGAAAAAAATTGTAGTGAATGATGATTTTCACAATTATTAATCAATACAACCACAGTGCTAAAAATTAACCCCATAAGTGAGTATCTGAGTTACAGTGGTGAAAATCGGGAAATTTAATCAAACAATAGTTCAAAGTTTCCTTCTGACTTTATTTGTCATTTCTAAGTCATTCAGACTATTAAAGTATGATTATGAATTGAAAATATCATCTTGAAAATACTCATGCACTTAATTTGAATTTAACGAGCTGACCAATAAATTGTTATGGTGTTACGATGAAAAATAAAGAATTCAGTATGGGCGCTGTAGAAGATATCTACCACACAAAACAACAGTGACTGAGTGATACAGTGCACTCCGTATGCAAAAATGTATGCAACAAATTAACTCTGGATGCCAATATCTTCAGTATAGTTGAAATCCCATTGAGTGCAGTAGTACGTCACACAGCTCCAATCAAATCAGTTCATATTTTTTTCCAGTTTTCTAAGTTCAGTAGCCAACTGTTATAACACAGGGACCAGCAGCAGGTGTGTAATTGATCGATCGACCGATTACATGCCTGCTGATCCCTGTGGTTATAAACACAACAATTCTTACCAGAGAGTTGGGTAGATTTTCTTCTTAGCAAGGTCACCCTAGAAACAAACAAAGGATTAATTGGTGATATGATTGATGTAATCTTTTCAATAACTCTCTTTCAACAGTAGCTTCAACTTTCTCCTTGTATCCATGCCGTGTCTTTGCATTCACATTCTCAGCCACTCTACATCTCTGACATCCTAATCCATCACTCTCTCAAGACCTATCTCTTTTGCATATTAACCTACAGTTTCTTGGTTTATCAAGTATCCAGAGTCTCTATATTCACTTTTCCTCTTTCCACACCGCAAAGACTTTTCACTTCTGTGCCTACTAGAGCTTTACTTGCAGAGATTAGACACATTAAAAATCTTCATTACTATTATTATTATTATTAACGATATTTTCAAACCTTGGCAAATATTTTTTACATCTTTAGTCTTTACACCGAAAAGCCTTTCCTAAAATGAGAGCAGTCAACATTTTATTTTCCCCAAATCTCCTGGGGCTCTGTGTGGATGCAATTTGAACCTTGGGAAATCTGTGACAGACACTAGACTGTAAGACATGTCACTTCACGCCACTCTTTACCAGCCAGCTCTATGAAAGGGGTTGACCAATGTGTGAGGGCGCTCCATCATAGTCCTGCTTGCAGATGGTGTACGGGACACGATACTGACCATGTCCCTCAACACCGGAGAAGGGCGAGGCAAAAGTCAGAATCGAGTCCAAAATTTCTCCGTCTGCAAGCAGGACAAGCCCCATCACAGCATACCTTACAGACAAACACTACACCAGTATTTTTCATTTTTTTATGTGTCAAATGTTTCAATGTATTAGTTATATGAATGTTACCAACTGTTTTTGGTTAGTTACACTTATTCTTAAAACATTCTAAAAGAACTTATGACAGTTGCAACAACCACCACCCCATCCCCACATTCCCCCTTTAAAGCGTCCATCTTTTCTGTGTTGTAATTGAGTTTCTGACAATGGCATTGTTCCATATGAGCAGTTGTACCAACTTTCACAATACATTGAATTTATGTTTTTAAAATGTCGAAATAATATTTTCACAAACAATCTCCACATATATATTAGACTATGGGAAATACAAGGAAAACAGGACCATAAAATATCACCCCATCCCACCCCTTCCTTCCCCGAAATTGCACACATCAAAAGCAGAATAAACCTTCTGCTTTCAATATTTATAGTATTTGCTTCTGTCACAACAGAACTACAATTACTGTGCCAGACTTTTCTTTAATAATAATGAAATTAATATACTGAATCTAAGCAGTGACCTAAAATCTATGAAAGAAGCGCGTGATATGGCAAATTTCTAAACCATCTAGCTCGCATATCCTGTTCAAGTTGGTCTACCAACTTCCAAATCCTGGTTTCTGCATTTCCTGGTTTACTAAATTGAACAGGGCCCACATAACAGGGGGACTTCCAAATACACCACAATCACACATTCACTTTGAACAAGGTCGCCGAGTGTTATTCAACAAGTGTTTCTCTACCAATAGGTGAATCAAATAAATCAGGTCTTAGTGCGAGCATTATCACAAATAATAGCTACGCGGTATACGATATACAAGGTCGTGTAGAGTGCACCACCACCATGACTAAGGCGTAACTTACCGAGGCGCCCATCACAACAAATATGTGCGGCAACCCGCTATCTTCACCTTCCATTGATTCCCGAATCAACTCCACACCTTGCTGCTCGGATGCCATGCTTTGAGTGTTTTCCTTGTTACACAACTGAACTAGATAAGATTACAATCGATACTTTCTCGCAACTCAAACAAGCAATACCAATAACGTGACGATACTCCAGAAACACAAACAGCGCAGGTTACTGGATCACCCTATATTTGGTGTCAAAGGTCATAGGTAGAAACCATAATAAGAGACAGCAGGGTGACGACAGTTTGAACGAGGCGAGCGTGATCTATTTCAGCACCATTAAGCTCCTTATTTGCGGCTTCTGATCTATTTTTGAGGGCTGAAATGAAATTTTGAACTTGAAATGTCAAAAAATTTATAAAATGAACCTTTTCTCATAAAGATAATGAAACGTGTTTGTATGCTTGACGTCGCATACCTGCTAAAAAATGGATTATGCTAGATAGTTTTCCTGAGTCATTCGCGAAGGCCAGAGGGGTGTTCACCCTATCTTCTATTTCCACAAACTTTCAAATGGCCCTATGGGACAGGGAGTTTGAACCGTGATTTCCATGGCTAAAAACGTCACTAATATTCAATACCATATTTCGAAACTGAGCTCAGAGCACGTTAGAGACAACAAAGGAAGAATTATTTGATCAAAGAGTATTATGTACAGACTAGCTGAGTGTCATTTTTTTTCGGAGTAGACACCCCGGGGATACAACACTATGTTTGTTATGGGGCTGGTATAGGTATGTAGTTACACAGTAATAGCTCATAAAATTCATTAAACGTATTTTTCGTAGGATTTTTTCTTACACTTTTATGTTTTCTTTACACCAATAGACGAGGATTTTGTCAGACGAAATACCAGTTTGTCTGAAGTTACTTTGAAGGAGGCACCCCCTGATACGTAATAGTCCTAATATCCTTGTCCACGTTAATGCACGAGTACAATGTTAACTGGTTTCCCTTTTTTAAATGAATGTGTCCGTTTGTGAATGGGAGTGGGTTTTTTCTGCAATTAAATATTGAATATATGATATTGTACTAGTATTTTAGAAGCAAAATAAATATATAGTGGATTCCTGTTCAATATGGTTCAATTTATTCGTGGATTCTTCGTGATGTGGAAGGTTTGCTCAGCTACGGTGCTAGCTAGAGTCCTCCTGAAGCAGGGCTCCCACCGAGACTGGGCCACAAGTTGATAATAGTGATTTTAATTTAAAGGAGAAAACTTGCAGTTCCCTGTAGACAGAAGGTGAGAAATAAATTCTGTGTGTTTCTGATTTCCACATTTTCGCACAGGGCTTGATAATAAAGGGGATATTATAGATTGTGAAATCGCGTTGTTCAATAAAAATAAACTGACTTGGTTTCATTCACTTTCACGACCAGTTCGGAAAAAATAAATTACTGATCGAAGCAAAGACAAGGTGTCCCAAGCTTGTCTGTGATCCAAAGCCATTCTCCTGTTTCCAATCTACTCACGTCACTATCCTATCCACAAACATCCCCAAATCAAATTTAACAAAAAACAATACATTCCCAAGTAATGACAAATGACTCGAAATTATGGTATTGAATCGATTGTATCCAAAATAAACCATCATCAATTTGAGCAAGTCTAAATTTTGTCAGTTAACTTAATTTTACCAAATTGTACCTATCGTTAGTTGAGAAGTTGATCTAATAGTATGGGTTTAATTCATATGTGGCGTTATAATGAATTCACAAACATAAATATTGAATATTGACGTTATTATCACTCAATGCTCTTTAGATCAAACGGCTTAACTTACAAAAACAAAACAAAACAAAACAAAACAAAACAAAACAAAAAACAAAACAAAACAAAACAAAAACAAAAACAAAACAAAACAAAACAAAACAAAACAAAACAAAACAAAACAAAACAAAACAAAACAAAACAAAACAAAACAAAAACACAGAGAGAGAACTAGAGAAACATTATATTAACGCTGAATACTTTAATCATAGCGTGATCAAGGTCTGTAGTAGACGGATCGAAACGTCATATTCATTTCCAATTTACCGTTCCAAAGTAACTATATATTGTACTGTCATATTGATTCTTGGCAATATGAACAATATATTTCCAAAACAAAACACATCACATCACATCACATCACATCACATCACATCACATCACATCACATCACATCACATCACATCACATCACATCACATCACATCACAGCGCAACACAACACAACACAACACAACGCAACGCAACGCAACGCAACGCAACGCAACGCGACACGACACGACACGACACGACACGACACAACACAACGCAACGCAACGCAACGCAACGCAACGCAACGCAACGCAACACAACACAACACAACACAACACAACACAACACAACACAACACAACACATCAATGCTTCACTTATCTTGCACTTTGGGGCAAAGTGAACTTGAAGGTTTTGTAATGGTAATCTTCATACTATTGGATAGTTTATAAAAGAATTTAATCAAAATTGTTCTAGTCTCTTCAGTATAAATTGTCAGAAGGGATGAATATACTTCCTATTTCAGACACTACATGTATCGACACCACAATTCAAATTCAAGTTTTTATTGTACACTAGGTATGACCTCCTAAAGTGCTCTCACACATTAGTAACTTTACTAAGCATGCAATATCAATGCCCCTATACCAATGTTTTACCAACTTTTATTACATGGAAAACTTATTTAAAAAGGTTATATTTACTTTAGCTTTTCAATGCTTGGCAATATATATCTCAGAGGCTATGAATAACCTAAAAATTGCCTAAGGGAAATAGAAACAAAAAACTACAGATTTGGCAGGGGGGACCCCTTGGACTCAATCACCAGTTTCTAATCAAAGTTCTTTCCTTCACCTCTTACTGTCAAGATGCTATGGAACTTTATTTCAAAAATGTTTCAATCTTATGTAGTTGCTTTTTACATGTTAGAGCTGTCTTGTAAAGCTTGCAAATTATTGTCTGAAAGTGTCTGTGAATAGCCTAAACATTGCCTTTAGAAGTAAAAACTCCAGGGCTTCTAGGGGGTCTACCCCCCCCCCGTAGGTAGACATGTCCAAGCCTCAAATCAAAGTTCTTCCCTCCACCTCTTACTGTCAAGATGCTATGAAACTTTATTTCAAAAATGTTTCAACCATGTGTAGCTGCCTTTTACAATTGTTAGAGCTGTCTTGTAAAGCTTGCAAATTATTGTCTGAAAGTGTCTGTTAATAGCCTGAAAATTGGCTTTGGTTTAAGAGTAAAAATCCTCCAGGGCTTCTAGGTGACACCCCCTACAACCCACCTCCCCCATAAGAGGTAGACATGTTCCAGTGTCAAATCAAACTTCTTTCCTCCACCTCTTAGTGTCAAGATGCTATGAAATTTTATTTCAAAAATGTCTCAACCTCACGTAGTTGCTTTTTACATGTTAGAGCTGTCTTGTAAAGTTTGTAAATTATTGTCTGAAAGTGTCTGTGAATTGCCTTTAGAAGTAAAAATCAACCAGGGCTTCTAGGGGGAGACCCCCTAGAACCCCCCCCCCCCCCATTCACACACACTCACACAAGAGGCAGACATATCCCAGTCTCAATTTTAAAGCTCTTCCCTCTACAGCTTACTGTCAGATGCTATGAAACTTTATTCAAGGGGGTCAGTGACTTTTTGTTGGCCCAATGGAAAAAACACTGACACCCCCTCCCATCCCCCCAAGCTGGAGAAACTGACCGGTCTATCTGAATGTCTGAGCTCACCAATCAAGTTTCCGATTTGTATTTTCAGTGTGTCATCATACCATGGCATAAAAACTGTCAATGATGTTTATTTATTTGAAAATCAAACATGTATGAAATATGTAGTTTTCTAAATAAAATCTGTGTGATAGAATAGCATCTTTTTACTCTCTGTAAACAGAACAGAAAATTGTGGCAACAAATGTAGGTGTTCAACATTGGCGTAAAAAAAATCCGGATATCTCAAAGAAGCAAAGAAAAAAAAATTGCCATCATAGGCGAAGGAGAAAAAAAAAATAATTCTCAGGCAAGCAGGTGGGAAAAAAATAATGACTCTCCACCAATCTTCCAAGCCTCCCCCCCCCAGGATATCGAATGGTCTACCCCTAACCACGATTTGCAAAAAGAAATATTGCGAAGCTGAGATCACACTTCTACTCTACCGCTAGAGGGCGTGATTTGATGTCGGCACTTCACAAATTATCTTTGCAATAACAGTACTTCGTTATATACGGATATTTATCGGCGATACATTTGGGCTGGTCTCCATACGGATTTATTCTACTAATTTCATCATCAACCACATAGTCCTCATTATTTTCGAAAGCGACCGAGCCTTCAAATAAACCGTTACCAGGTATGGTTTCCATGGTAATCTGGTAATTAGTTTGCGCATCAGCAATGTTTACGTTCGCATTCGTGTCAAATTCTGGTAGCAATTGGTCATCGTCCATAGTCCACTTAAAACGCATAATCTGTATTGCAAAGAGGAAAAACCCACAGTATTAGTGTTCATCTTCACCATGTCAAAGATTCGTAGTCCATATAGTGTGATTATCAGAAAGACAAAAGATAGTATAGTTTGGCCACTTGGGGTGCTGTTCAGAAGCAGTCAGAAGTTAAGTAAGTCCAAGCAAGGACCATCCTGAGAGTTGGCAGAGTACTACAACCTCCTTTGAAATGATCGTTATTTTACAAGTTTCTTCTGTTACTTTGCTCATGCAAAAAACTCAACCCCGTTCTCAGATAAAGGCAAGAAAAGCAATCATGAAGCGTCATGTCCATTTTTTTTTAAACAGAGGTTGAAGTCAACATTTTAAAATCCAATCACAGGGAGCTCAGGCTCAGTTAGTTTTGTTTACAAGTAAAACAAACAAGTAAACAAACAAACAAACAAACAAACAAAACACAAACAAATAAACAAGTAAACAAAAACGTAAACAAATAAACCAATAAATGAGTAGACAAAAATGAATAAACAGACAGACAGACAGACAGACAGACAGACAGACAGACAGACAGACAGACAGACAGACAGACAGACAGACAAATAAATAAATAAATAAATAAATATATAAATAAATAAATAAATAAATAAATAAATATAAATACTACCCCCTAAATAGTCACAATGAGATTGTTTGTTTGTATTTGTAACCAAAACTAACTGAGCCCGAGCTCCCTGTGATCCAATATGGCCACCGACGATCGCGATTAAACTAAGAGATAGTCGATTTCCATGACATGAAACCCCAAATTTCTTTTTAATCATTTCAAGCGGAAACTACCTTAATATATATACCCAGGACCATTTCTTTTAAAATAACGTTATTGTTACCAACTAAAACGGTTAGCTACCTTATCATTAGGAGCTCCAATTTCTGCATGTGTGATGTTATACAACTGTAATTCGGCACAGTATTCATCACGATATGGCTGGGTCAGTTTATTTATATGATCTACAAAGGATTGTGCTGCCCGATGAACCTGAAAAAGACAATGGAATTACTGTGTACAACAAATCACCTCACATGATGTTACTACTGCGGAAACCGAACTGTCAGCTTCTAAGAAAGACACACACTAAAACTAGTGTTGTTGAATGTGGTAGATTACACAAATGGGTGATAACGATGAATATTCATGACAGCTGTTTCACACTGATGTGTATAGCATTTTGTACTCATGAATATTAAATGTTCAACCATTGAATAATGTATTTCTGCTATATCCCATGATGCAATAGCCCATAGCAAAGATACCCTATAAATGCACAAGATCAACTTGATATTTTTTCTGAAATCGCAAATAATTGTAGGTGATGTAAAATCATGAAATTGCTCTCCAGAGCGCACACTTTATGAAAATGTCTCTATTTCCTGTAATGGCATTCCCCTTTCAACACCTAAATCTAGTTGAGCTGATCCACTGTGGTTTAAATTTATTATTTACAATTAATGGACATGCATTACTTTTTAAATTTTTTTGTTGATGTTACTTGCTGATCAGATGCTACCTACCACCAGCAACAGACAAGTATTTACAGGGAAACCTGTGACCATGGAGGTATAAGGGGAGACAAACTGTGAAAGTAAACAAATGGACACTTTGCACAGCATGTTGGATGTACAGACACGTGTATTGCATTTGCTAACATTTCATGTACCTGCAGCTGTTCTTATCAAATCATACTTTGTTTCATTACTTCCAACATGCTGTGTAAAGTGTTATTAATCCACTTCACGGTTTACTTTCGCTGTTTTGTTCCGGTTGTAAATACTTGCGTGTCAATGTTATTCGGATGAGTGGAGAACGTGACTCTAATCAAATTGACAAACATGTTTGATCATTGACTGAATGCGATTTTAATTTCCGTTGTATTTTTTACCTTGTACTCATTTGTGTTGACGGAAGTCCAGCTCAAACAAGTACACCAGTGAGTATCTACACCGGCATGATTGCACGTCCTTCTCGAAGGGATTTCCTTGAATAAACTGACCCCCCTAGTAGAGATATCAGCTGGAGTGACGTCATACTTTAGTATGTGTTCCAAAGTTGCGTGTATGTCAAACGGTGTTGTTAACTTTTCAATGTTTTTTTCTAAACGTTCATATATTTCTGGGTGCAGTTTTCGTATATTTGGCGGAATGTACACTGACATAAACGGCAGTCTTTCTTCTAATTTGCCCTGCATTGTACGTCGTATATCTGCATACCGAGCTCCGTGGTCTCCGAACACAAAGTGTATTGTGTTTTCGAGATACTTTCCCTCGAACAAATATTTCAAGTATTGTACCAAATCTTCGTCTGCCCAAGCAAGATGGTTAATATCCTCGTGGCTAAGCTCGGTTACGAACATAAAACCAAATTTTTTAATCCTTTCGTATTTCACTTGAAATTCTCTGAGGTAGTCAAACATGACTTTATGTTCAGCTTTAGCGCCCTCACAGTGCTTCGGGTTCGAAATTGAATTGTATCCATCTGTTAAATCCACTGACTTTAACCAATATGGTCTCATATAGTGGTCTGTTGGCTGGTCTTTAAAGCCAGAAAATTGTCGATTGAAAGTTGATAAATGTGGGGAATCTTCCGCAAACAATGTCGCATAACCTCGCTCTTTGAAGCGCTTCCATATCAGTGGATATTCCTGAACCGATACAGTTCCTGGAAATCCTGGTCGACTTTCAGGGAGTTCTATCCACCGCTTCCCGGTCAACATTGGTATAAGAGCTTCGGAGGTGGCATCGCCAACTATATTATACCCGTCTAAAACAATCGCTTTCATGACTTCAGTAAGATACCGGTAAGTTTTAGGCATTTGTCGGAGAATGTTCATATGTGACGTGGATTCAAAACCTAGCATAATGACATTCACGTCGAGGCTAGAAATGGTATCGAGCTCCGTCTCGAGTAACTCTTCTCTTTTAGTTTTGGCGAAGTCAAATACGCTTGGTTCTGGTGCTATGTGAGCATGCATTTCTGAAGTTATTGAATCTGTACCTTTATCTTTACCAGCAAATTCACAGACAACACCGAGAAAGTCCGAAGTTATCCGATCAGCCAGCAAGATATCCGAGGTAAAAATTGAATTGTTATTAAAGGTTTCAACAGTTGTATTTCCAAATGCAGTGAGATGTTCATCTTCGCGTAACACATAGGCGTAGCTACAATGTTTAAGTTCTCTACCGGCTAAAACAGTGCTGTTTAAAAAAATCCTGCCGTCTTCATCAACGTAAGAGAGGTCCGGATGCCCTGCCTGTTCCTTACAGTTAACAGGCGTGCTTTCTCCGATTAGGTGGTTTATACTTGGATGGTACGGGTCTAATCTAGGGATGTTACATCCGGGCAATATTCCCTGCCAATCAGATTCTTTTGAAACTACATCCATGGTTTGTTCAGTGAGATAGTTAGATGCCTCCTTTATTTTCAAAGACACTTTTGTGGCGACATTCTCCATTCCTCCACTTTTTGTATGCACGTTTTCAACTTGGCCAACTAAATTGTCAAAAATCTGCATTTTTGTTTCATTAGATCGATACCTTTGATTCCCAACGTTATTGTTCAGGGATTCCCGCACTGATGTATTACGAGTTATATTTTGACCAATGACCGCCGATCTCTCATCGGTCTTAACTTGAACTGCAGCGTTTTCCCATGATGGTGTTTCTATGTGTCGTATACTAGGCGCTTCGTTTTTGGTCAAGTTTTCGAACAATAATGCATTACGAGTGATATTTTGACCAATGACCGCCGATCTTTCATTAGTTTTAACTGTAATTCTTTCCTCTGGTAAATTTACTGGTTTTACATCATCTGTAATATTGGAGGCACCAATAAATTGAACTGCTTCATTCAATACTTTTTCATCTCTGTTCACATAACTATGGATTAATTTTGTTATTGAACCTTTCGTCTTATAAATCCTATCATCTTTAGTGTACGAATACTCCTTCAATTGTCCTTTAGCCTGTGGATGTCGAAGTTCAAATTCTTGAACGTTGAATTTCCCATCATAGTTAGCTGCCATGTCTTCATTCATGTCGAGTTTCTTAGTGACGTCAGGATCATTTTTCTGCATTTTATTTTCTGTTTGCACTGTGAAAGTGTCTGGTGATCTAAACCCATTGTTCAACTCAGTTTGAACACTTCTTCCTAAGTTTCCGTGCTTTAATACGTATCTTGTAGTATTTTCATGAAGGGTCAGTCGTTGTACATTCAAGAGAGATAGGATACACAACAAAACACCGACAGATACTATCAAAGCGAAGAGTACCTTTAGCTTCCCTAATGTTGTTGCCATTTTGAAGATGGATTGACCCAGATTATGACGTCAGAGATCTCCTGATGTCTATGTAAACAGAGAAAACAATAATAAAAAGAAAAGCGGTCAGCCCGACATAATGCGTATTCGAAAGAGTATAAAACATTTCATTATGGAAAGGCTAACTGGGCAATTTTGTATTCAATTTGGTTCTCCAGCAGTTTTCCAACAGTATTTTCAAAAATTAAAGTTTGTTGGAACTGGATGTCATAACCATTCACAGTGTCTTATCATGCTTTGTGTAACTTGTAAGCCTAATTGATCATGACAACTGGCCAACGGTTTTTACTATACAAATTTGTAACAAATTTTGGATCAGTTTGACGGTAAACCCGCTATATTGGCTATCAAACTTAGTTAACGTCAGTTATTTCTACTCATGTTGCATCACTATATATTTACAAACAGTATATATGAAATATGAGAGCCATGTGAAACTTTGTCAGTGCAAAATGTGATGAAGACATGAGGACAAAGTCAGTGCTTCTTACAGCAGTTTGAATTTCCCGTATATGCATACATTACCCATAATCCTCTTTATATAGTGGACCTTGGCCTTTAAGATGTTTTAAAATCCAGTCAAATGTTGATTTATGAGAGAGAGGGGAGGGGTGGGAGAGAGAGAGAGAGAGAGAGAGAGAGAGAGAGAGAGAGAGAGAGAGAGAGAGAGAGAGAGAGAGAGAGAGAGAGAGAGAGAGAGAGAGAGAGAGAGAGAGAGAGAGAGAGAGAGATCTAATGGCAATGTCATGCGATGTATGATTTTTTTTCCACTTCATTGAATTCGACTGTCCTCCATTGTACATGAGTACTTTGATCCGGTGATAATAACTAAATATGTTATCTTATTCATATTTGTTTTGTATCGGTAATCCTAACGTGTCCTCCACGTTCAGAAACCCTTACTAGGTCAGAAACGCAGTCACGCTGCTTGTATCATATTTACGGACTTTAAAATTTGATCACATCCACAATTAACAAATAACTATGCGCTTTTTTTTTTTAAATCAATACGTAATATGAAAACAGTGACGACACACGTATACAAAATGTCAGTTTTAAAAATGTAAAATTTGTACAAGGTAAATCATAACATACAATTGAAGCCAGTAAATCTCAAACAACGTTGTTTGGCCCTACAAAATGTTGCAAATATATTTTCCAAAAAATGTATTTATATATTGCCACATTTCATCGTTTACAACATCAAAATTCCGCTTTTAGTCCGGTTCCTACATGGAATCGGTTACAATTTACACCTCGAGAGAGAACACGTTCGCATCCAGACTACGTACGTTTGGCCCGACAAGATTTCTATTAAAATTCCTACATTTCATCTTGTGGCCCAATATTAATTCTTTTTATTTTTTTTAGCACTGCCACAAGTTTTTTGTGTGTGTTGCTATTATCTTAACTGATTTATACACGTTCATGAACGTTGATCAACGAGTTATCAGATTAGACACTGTTGTTTGTAAATTAAAGGTGGGCGTGTTATACAAGTCAACTTGTGAAAACTGTAAAATGGTCTAGCGATACCCGTCCACATTTTCGAGCTAGACACCGTCGTATTTCTGGCTTCAATTGTATTTTGTGTAACTTATCTTTCAATCAATTATTCGGGGGTTTTTACGCATGCTGCGCCATGATTCACATCAAGCTGAACTCTGTTACTTTTTAACAGCGGTTCCAAATATTAAAGTTAATAAGTTTGGGACTAAATATAAACATTAAATCACATACATCGAGTACTTACTTTGATAGAATTCTCTCGCACATTGCTTGTAATATAAACTAAGCATGACGTGTACGTTGACGACGACGACGACACACGGTCAGGTCAACTCAAACTAAAGCATACTGCACACATGAGCTTGCTCACACGCAACTGGCGACAAAGGGCAAAGGACAAGAGACGAGTGATTTGTAAACCGGGTAAAGTCTCAGGCCTGTGCAACAATCACAATATGCAAATCAATAGTTGTCCTTCAAACAAGTGGAATCGATAAATTATGTTTACATCCTCTGACACATACATATAAACCTGGAAAGAGTAACTGTTCACTTTTTTTTCGGATCACAACCCTCCTCTCCACAAATGCTCAAAGCTGCATTACGACAAGTGGGTTCACAGCTATTATAATTTGATAGTCTACATGTATGTATGTATGTATGTATGTATGTATGTATGTATGTATGTATGTATGTATGTATGTATGTATGTATGTGTGTATGTATGTATGTATGTATGTATGTATGTATGTATGTATGTATGTATGTATGTGTGTGTATGTATGTATGT
>NC_135566.1:17742500-17810000 GCF_964340395.1 Glandiceps talaboti | reverse complement strand
ACCAACGCAAATGCTCATATAATATTGTCTGGTTCGTCATGTTGCACATCACTGTTCTGTCACTTTCTACCTAAATACTCGTAAATTCACGCGCTGTTACTGTGATCTGCATGTATTGGACTGTGTTTTGACATGATGTGGTAGCCTACATCATGTTCCCGAAATTGTAATAGGCCTACACTGTAGTGTATTATGAATGCAACTCTTACATGCTTGATGCACTTTGGCGAAGGTCAACAACCCGGGTCCACATCTAGCACCTCGGATGCGATATTGTCATTCAGGTTTGGAACGTTTCTGAATTAAGTCTGGGTTAATAGTGTAATTTCTCGTCTTTGGCGTATTTATATTGAATAAATGTTATAGCAGGAAATTTTCAAGTTGTCAAATTACGGTCGATGCTAATGATTGTAGCTGTGTTGTGTCTGTGTCAAACTTTGTCCTGCTGGCAAGGTGTGTTGCGATGCTTGAAACAACACAAAATTATCAGGACTAAAAGTTTAGTTTATATTTGTTATCTGTGCCAAATTTGATGTCTCTACCCTATGTGGTCTATATTTCGTACAGATTTCAATCTGACCTTGCAAGTTCTCTAGTTAATGATTGCGGGTACATACGCACGTCTGTGTTGAATTTACCGTGGCTGACAAAATAGGTTCATAATCATAATGCACGAAACAACACAAACTTTTGAAGATTAAAATTTCAGTTTATATCCATTATGTGTGCCAAATGCAAGGTGATCGAATCACTCTTTGTGTTACTGCAGCCTCCAAAAACACAACGTCAAACCATTGTCGACTAACGGTACTGCCAAAGTGAAGGATGACATAATATTACAAATGTAAACAACACCTTTGGCTTTGCTAACACGTGAGTGCTCGGCATATTCCGGAAACACGAAAAAAAGTCGAAGGAAGCAGGCTGGGAGGTACAGATTTCCCCCTCCCATTTCTATATGACACATGAAGTAAATCAATATTTAATCATATATTCCTTTCATTAGGGGGCAGTATGAACATATTAGTGTAAAGAAAGAAATAGAATTGCAGTGGCCCTTTAGGCCAAAGAGAAACAACTTGTCACAATCGCCCATCTATTCCCCAGCCGATCAGACCATCGGCCATAGACAGAGCCTTTACCTTGGGTTCGTGCTGCTGAGTTATTTTGGAGCGCATCCTCGCGTGAAGTTAACGTCCCACAGGATGCGAATAAAACGATAACTAATCGCCTACAATTCAACACATCAGCCGTACTTTATTCTCCACCATCAGTTCACAGGTTTGTAATACCAGACCTTACATACTACAGTCTGCATACTACAACTAACCGGACCTTACAACACACCGCACTACTCGACGGTTCACGCTTAACTCTCCGTAAAACTACAAACCACATGTAAACCTGGGTATTTCCCGCTCAAGCTGGCTACAGTGTTACTAACTGTCTGGAGGTGACGTAGTTCTTCCGGATTGGTCCAGAAATAGTGACTACAGTTCACAGGTTTGTAATACCAGACCTTACATACTACGGTCTGCATACTACAACTAACCGGACCTTACAACAAACTGGTCTGCACTACTCGACGGTTCACACTCAACTGTCCGTAAAACTACAAACCACATGTAAACCTGGGTATTTCCTGCTCAAACTGGCTACAATGTTACTAACTGTCTGGAGGTTACGTAGTTCTTCTGGATTGGTCCAGAAATAGTGAAAATGACCCAGCTCTACACAGTAAAAGTACTAGCTGTCCCAATAACACAATTTGGGTCTAACAAACAGTAAACAGTAATTATTATGTTAACTAATAAACTACTAAACAAACTGTATGAGGTGGCGGCTCGTACCGTCACATAGCCCACTGCTGAGACTTTGAAGTCCCAACCAAAGTCAGTAACTTACTTAAAAATGAATTGAAATAAGAAAAGCACTACTAAACTACAAGCATGCAAATGTTGTCCGTGAAAATGTTCCTTTAGGGTTCAATATAAGAGTCTTAATTTGCAAGGGTCCAAACAAAAAAATGCGATATTACAATAAATGACAAATTTCACAAAGTTCTCAGTCAAAGTTTGTCATCAACTGTCCGACTGTCACAATAAGATGTCCTCTTCTTATTAACGTCCATTGGCACACAATAACATCCTGAGGGTAGAGTCCGGTGAATTCCATTCAATGAGGCACAATTTGTCAGGGATCAACTGACAGCCTGCATACAGATAATAAGTTCCCGAGTCATATCTCCAAATTTCCATATAACTACAGGTGCACTCAGTAATTCGAGTTATCCGCAACCTTGTTAGAAATCCTATGACTTCACTCATCTGAAATACTGGCAGCAAATCCAGGGTCAAAATGTTAACGACCTCCTATGAGAATAACCGCAATCCCTCCAGGTATCAACAACCACAATCTGCTTCCATATCCTGCAGACTGTTGACTACACAATTTCTTGAGTACATCTGTAAACACAAGGCACTTGAATACAGGGCTGCACTTTTGCCAACCATGATGACCATCTAGTTATATATAACTAACACTGATGTCATACATGGTGCTCCACAATTAGCTATGCTGTACTCCAAGTTATCAATTGTGCACTGAGCATGCATATGGTCCAGGTATGAACCTCTCGACTATACGGGTATGCTGCAAATTACATATTCCAAGCAGAGGGTAGTATCCTATAGCAACAGCACACATGTTGATCACTAAGGGTTCTGCCTTGGCTTAAGGTACAAATAAAATATTGGTTATCTATTCAAAAACAATATATTTGTGTTTTTATGAATGCTGGAACACATTACCAGCCAAAGTATTTTGGTGTCCTCCGTCTTCTGCAGGGATATCTGCGACTTGAGGATGTTTCATGCTTGACTGGAGTTGACTCTTCAACACAATCACTGTCATTATTGTGGGTTTTGATAATCAAAGAATTGTCTGGCTCTATGATATTGTCATTATTAGTGTCTTGGTTAGTCTCTTCCTTCACATGATTATCATGTAATGGTTCTGGCTTTATATCCGTAGATTGCACATCAGGTATCAGAGGTTCTTGTTTGACAGAAGTCTTCGTGTCACTTTCTTTCCTCCAGTTATTATTATTATTATTATACTTTATTTAATCTCGATAGACTGTTGAGCCAGTGGCTCTTCTCACACAGTGTCGAGAAAAACATTAAAATATATACAATATATACATTAAATACTGCACAGTCGTCTGCCTGTGTACCTTCATAGGGTTTAAGTCGATCATAGTGTATGACTTTCGGCTTAGAATGTTGACTGCGTTGCACACGAAATGTGACTGCAATCAGCTTGTCAATGACCAAGTATGGTCCATTCCAATGACGAGCTGTGAGTTTCTTGGATTTACCTCGCTTGAATGCAACAATACGCAACCAAACAAATTGTCCAGGTTCTAAAGAATTGCCATGCGCACCAACTTCATAGTGTCTTTTCTGGGCAATGGCACTCTTCTGCAATCCAGTTCTTGCTCACTCATGGGCTTCCTGCAGATTATCACGAAGTCGTTGGGCATAATCTGTTGATATGTCATTCTGCTCTGGTAGGGGTTGGGAGAGAATATCCACTGGTAATTCTACCTCTCTTCCTAACATGAGCATATTAGGTGTCTCTCCGGTGCTTTCTTGGACAGCACTTCTATATGCCATCATAGCATATGGTATGACAAGGTCTCAGTCTTCTTGACTTGAATCTACAAGTACAGAGACAGTCTGTACGAGAGTTTTGTTGAAACGTTCTATAAATCCGTCCGATTTCGGATTGTACGCCGTAGTTCTGGTTTTACTGATGCCAAGAAGTTTACAAGTCTCTGCCATCACTGCAGACTCAAAGTTGCGTCCCTGATCTGAATGTAGTGTGCGAGGGACACCAATTCTAGCAATGAATTCATCAACTAACTTTCAGGTGACTGTTGTGGCTTCCTGGATAGGGATAGGGTAGGATTCTATCCACTTAGTGAAATAGTCACCTATGACCAGAATCCACCTATTTCCTCTTTCTGTAATTGGTAAGGGCCCAAGTATGTCGAAGGCTATTCTCTCCGATGGGGTGCCAACAAGGTATTGTTGTAAGGGGCCTTGCCGTTTACGACCTGTAGTCTTCCTTGCTGCACAAGTGTCACATTGTCGAACCATGGATCTCACATCAGCTGTTAATCCATGCCAATAATAATGTTGACAGAGTTTCTGCTTAGTTTTGTATACACCAAGATGAGCTGCTGTTTTTGAGGAGTGCAGTTCATAGAACACATCTTTCCTCAATTATGCAGGAACTATCAATAGTGTATGCTTCTGCTCTCCATCTGTGGACTCCCATATGCGATGTAAAACACCATCAATCACCTTCAGCTGGCTCCAGGCATTCCAGTAGGCTTTAGTAGCTTTGCTCAGGTGTGATACTGCCTTCCATTCTGGTGGATCTGAACATTGTTCCATAGCAGCTAAAATTGGTTGGATGCTTGGATCTTCCAACTGTAGTCTCCGTAGTTTACTAGAGTCCCAAACATGCTGAATTGCTATAGTCTTAAGCTTAGCATTCAAGGGATTATCCTGCATGTTATCCCTTGCACAGTCTTGTTTACCATCTGACTGATGTGATCTAGGTTTGGCCTGACACTTAACATCTTGTTTAGTGCTCAGCATTGATATACTTGATTGGCTAGAAGTTTGTGCACTAGCATCTTTGACATACAACTCATCAGATGACCCACTCAGTATTTTGGTTTTGTTGTTATCTGGGCTGTTGATTAACACAGAGTCTGTAGGTAATGTCTTACCATGGTCTTGTCCACACTGTCGGCATTACTGTGTCGCTTCCCTGGACGATGGACAATTGTGAAATCATACTCACCAAGTACCTCCATCCATCTCGCTAACTGGCCTTCCGGCTGCTTAAAGTTCAAAAGCCATCTTAGAGAGCTGCGGTCAGTGTGTAGAGTAAAGTGCTGACCATAGAGATACGGTCTAAAGTGCTTTACGAAATGAACAACAGCCAGTAGCTCTTGCCGCGTCACACAATAATTGTGCTCAGGCTTTGAAAGGCTCCTGCTGGCATAGCTGATAGGGCGCTCAACACCATCCTGCATTCGGGATATAACTGCACCTATTTCATAGTAGCTGGCGTCGGTATCGACTATGAAAGGTGCTCCTGGTATTGGGTATGCAAGCACAGGGGCATTAACTAGTTTGTCTCTTAAATGTTTCAAACGCCATGTCACACTCACTGTCCCACTCAAAAGGTCTGCCTTTCTCCGTCAGTTGGGCGAGAGGCTTTGCTATTGTGGAGAATCCTGGAACAAATCTACGATAGTAAGATGCTAGTCCAAGGAATCCTCTTACTTCATGCACGTTAGTTGGAGTAGGCCAGTTTTTGACAGTGTCAACCTTTTCAGGGTTTGTCTCAATGCCGTGTTCGGAAACACGATGTCCAAGATAGTCTACTTGCTTCTGGAAAAGATGGCACTTGCTAGGCTTTAGTTTTAGTCCAGCTTTGTGCAAACATTGAAATACAAGATCCAGATGCTTAAGCATGTGGTCAATAGAATCAGAGTACACAATAACATCATCCAAATAGAGGAGGAGGATGTCCCACTGCAATCCTGATAAAACACACTCCATTAGCTGCTGGAACGTGGCAGGGGCATTACATAGGTCAAAGGGCATCACTCGCCATTGGTATACACCTCGCCAACAGGTGAATGCAGATTTCTCATTGGCCTCAGAGTCAAGTTCAACCTGCCAATAGCCAGATGTTAGATTTAGGGTACTATACCACTTACTTCCGACAAGGGCGTTGATGCTATCTTCAATTCTAGGAATAGTATAATCATCCTTTCTGGTAATGTCATTAAGTTTTCTATAATCTATACAGAATCTTGTGCTATTGTCTTTCTTTTTCACAAGCACAACAGGTGCTGCCCAGGGGTTGACAGATGGTTCAATCACTCCTTTCTCAAGCATCTGGTCAACTGGTTTTGAGGTTTCCTCACAAGCAGGGGTGACTGACGTCTGGGTTGCTGTTTAATTGGAGGGTGATCCCTGTATCAATGTGATGCTTCGTGATATTAGTACAACCAACATCACTCTTGTCTTTAGAGATGTCCGACCAATTGTTCAGAAATCATGTAATCTTCGATAGGCTTCACCAGTTGCTGCCACACTCTCCTCAAGTAATGACTGTACATGTGGAGGCACAGCACTACAGGGGTCTGTTTCTGTCTCACAACCAACTGACTGTGGACAGGTGACTGGTTCTAGTTCATGTCTAGTGTCAACACATGTTGCCATGGCCTTAGTTGTCCTCTGTGAAATAACCTGGGTAGTAGTACTTATGTTCATTATGCGTACTGGAACATTCCTACCTGTAGTATCCACAAGTGCTCTTCTGACCATTATTCCTTCCATCTGTAGCTGTCTACTCTTTGTAGGTTCAATTAATCCACACTTACTGGTTTGGATTGACCGTGACAGGACACATGGTATCACCATCTTGTGACCAGCTGGCACAGTAATGTCTTTCATTGTCATAACTCTTGCACTTAAATGTCCACCTTTCTGATCTAAGAGTGGTACACTTCCTTCGTGGAATCCTAGGGTCAATGAATGGGTGCGAATCTCAGTAGGTGCAGCCAGGATGTAGTCATTCCCTTGAAGCACATCTTCTCCTATGTCAGCAACCACAGCCCTTATATGGGTGGTATTTGTACCAACTTTAATCGCAAAATCAGCCTCTCCCATTACTGGTAGTTGCATAACACCATCAGCTTGAAGAGTGGTAATAGTTGCTGGCCAGAGAGGTGGTTGCTTTACACTCTTCATTGCTTTGTATATGCGACTGGATATAATTGTGATCTCGGACCCACAGTCAATAAATGAAATAACTTCCCTTCCATGTATGCTTGATGCTACATAGAATGCAGGACGGATGGATCGTGCAGTTCCATCTTTGGTGGACACAGTTTTATTCATATGAACTATAGTACAAGGTTTCTCTGTGTCTCGCTCAACTTGTTGTTTGGCTGATATAGTAGCTTCCTGCTGACAATGATGGACTGGTTGTTGATTGTCAACATTCTCTATTGTTGCATGATCTCTATTGATTGGTGTGTTGATCCTTCTGTCTTGCCTTGCTTATCTGTATCAACATCAACATGTTGTTTATGTAATGGGCATTTAGGTACTGGCTGCACATGCACTTGCAGGCTTGTTGTCCCATGCTGTGTGCACTCTCTTGTATGTTGACTAGCTTTTGGCTGGGCCTCTGACTGTCTATGGACTGGGGTTGGGCCCTTAGTCCCAGCCCATTGGCATTTTCCTGCATTTGGTTGGTTGGGCCATCACGACGTATATGTCCCAACTGCCCGCAAGCATAACAGGGTCCTTGTTGTCTTCTCTCATCTCTATGAGGTTGGTAATTACGTTGTTGAACCTGTAATCTTTGTACAGCAGTCATAATGTCATCAAGGGAATTCAGTCCATGAGTTTGGCCTGAATCCAATAATGTCTCTTCATCACAATAATCACTATCTTGCCGGACTCTCATAGTGTAACGCCTCCTTGTGGGTGCAGTTTGTTCCATTTCGGCCTGAATGTAAGCCTCAATAGAGACTGCAGCCCTAATAGCTTCCTCTAGTGTGCGAGGGTGCTCCCTATGAAGATTCATCCGGATTTCTTTCTCTGGAATAGCTTCAGCAAATTGTTGTTTTTCTATACGATCAATAGCTTCACTTGGTAGTCCAGGATATGCTAATTCAGTTAGTTCTTGAATAGCTTGTCCTAATTCAGCTAGTGATTCATCACTTCGTCTCTTTCGGCTACGTAGTTGCCACAAATATTTGTCGGCCTGTCCCGTGGTTCCGTAGTGTTGCTTCAACAATTCCACAAGGTCATAACATCTATCACTGTAAATGTCAGGTATTCTTTTTAAGATTTTCTGGGCTGGTCCACGAAGTGACGCAGCAAGAAACTGTGCCTTCTGATTGTCATTCCACTTATTTATTTTGGCACAGAATTCAAAGTGGTTGATATCGTCTCTCCATGGTTTGTCTCCATCAAATCTATCAGGTGTTACAGTTGGTTTTATTGGAAAATGAATTCCATAGTCCTCAAATTGTTGCCTACCAACAAGGAGTGGTTGTCTCCTCAATGGTGGGAAGGGCACATCGTATTCATTTGAATAGTTGGGATTTTGTGGTAACCATGGTGATGAACCAGTGTTACAAACTTGTGCTTGGTCACCATTATTATATGTTGGTATCACATTACTTCTATTATACTGGTAGTCCTGACTACTCTGATTGTTATCTCTTACATTATACTGGTAGTCATGGTTATCACTGCAATGCATCACAGTTGTACCACTACATCCAGGTGACAGACAGTTGCAGTGCCTAGAGTGTCGGCTGTTACTATTACCAACTGTTGACATAGGCGGCAACACACTTGGTGGCGTGTTGGCCTGATAGTTACTGTTTTCACTTCTATTACATTGCTGACCATGGGGAAGTCATGTGTGTAAGCACGACCATTATCATAGCGACATCAGCGTTCGATGTTTGACCTGTGTGATACTTTTGTTTTTCCTCATATGTTGTAACTGGCGACGAATAATTTCCAGCACTCATCATATGTGGTTGAGTATGCAGCCCCCTGCTAGGAGAATTGTCTGCGTTGTATACTCCCAACATTGGATGGACTGCTTACTCCAGTATTGGACTTGTTTACACATACGTTGTTTCCACACTCATTTGATCGTTGATTATTGTAAACACATCGACACTGTGGGATATGTTTGTCCAAGTTGGCCTGTTGAGGGCGTCGTTCCGGTTGAACTGTGCCGAATGTAGGTCGATTTCCTCCCAATATTGGTGTACTTTCCGATCTACTCAGTTCATTCTTAAAGGTGCAGAAATCTAATGAATTGTTTCACAATAAATGAGTGTTATTGTCGCTAGACCTGTGCTTGGGTCTAGCTCCTTGTTGTACAAATGTGTCACTATTCGATAAGGGTACGTACCTAGCATCTTGTACTCTACCTTAACTTGGAACACGTTGTGTTGTATAGCGTCCAGCAAGTTGATACTGGCGATCAAGGGGATATTTATTTTGCGGTGTCATTAACTCCCTCGTTCTATGCTGTGGTACATTGTCAGTCTCTGGTTTATAATTTGGTGTGTCCATAACGAATGATTCATTTAATTCGTCACTTTTACATTTATTTCTCCGCTAGTATTTCTGTTCGTGATCGGAGAATAATTATCTTGGTCAATATATATAGAGTTTGTCAATGTTCTTTGTTCATGTCGTTCACTCTCCGTTGAAACCATCAAGTTGGTTTTCGATGTCAGGTTTGTATTCTGGCAAATTGGGTCGCACACTTCCACTGACTCGAGATCGTTTCATTGTTCCAAATGGTTGATATACAGGACTGGAATAGTCATCAGACCGATAACCACTTTCTCTCAATGAAGTTGTACTCTGTCTAGCCGGTGTCGCTTGACTCCGTTCACCAAAGTCAACAGATCTAGAGTCACTTTGAAATCTTCTTTTTGAAGGAAAAGAAATCACATCATCGTTACCGTTCATACCGTCCGTTACTCTAGCTGTAGCCATTACAAAGTTCACAATGATAAATACAGAAACACACTGCTTCAAAGTTCGTCGACGGAAAAGTTCACAGCTGCACATGTAGACTTAAACAGGGCCGTAGCCTGACCAAATTGCCAAGGGGGGCAGAACTTTGTCTTGGTGCAATCATGTATTTAAAATTTAGAAAATTGCTAATTTACCTAAATTTGCATGTAATTTACATAATATATATTTTAGCATACGCAATTAAATATCATATGTAAGGTCAGAAAAAAATGCTTGTCAACGGGTAACGTAACCCATCACATTGGGTAAGTAGGTCGGTTTCATTTTTCCACAATGCTTGACAAGGATAAAACAAACCATGTATAATGAATATATAAAATATTTCAGGTCGAGTTTAGATAGAACTTATTCAGTCATCTTGATACTATCTCGTGCAATTTGTCTGCATAGCTACAGTTAGGAAATGTACACAATTTACGGTCAAACAAATGGTGTAGTTCCTCTCACCCTCTCTTCTCAAAAAATGTTAAGCCCCGCCAATTGAAACTCAAGCATTATTTTAGCCACCCCTTCTCAGGCTTCTGTCACCTACACTACAGTAGAGATATACAATCATATGGTACAATGATGCACTGGAAGGAGACAACTCCAAAGGTGAAAAAATTTGAAAATAAGACAGTGTAGGAGGCCATTTAGAGGCACAAAATATCAAACCATAGACATGATAAAATACCAGAATTGAAACAATTATGCTATGTATTACATATTATCTGGAAGTGTTTTTGTTGTGGCAAAGCTGAAAGATATTATTCGGATGTGCACATGGTAAATGACTTCTCCTGAAGTTTAATTTCGTTCCAAAAAATCCCGAATAAAGAGCAAAACATTTCAAGACTTTCAGACTTTTGATGGCCCAATGGTCGTAAACTTTTGTTCAATTCTTTTTAGCGCAGATTGGATATTTAATCTCAATTCATTCTTGTATGCAACATCAGAGCCAAGTAAACCACTGTATAAGATATTATATAATTTGGAATAGACTCAAATGTATATTGTTCCATGTACTATTCAGAAAATATAAAGAAATACCCTTAATTTTGAAAAAAAATGCTAAGCCCGCATGAGGATATATTGCCCATCACCAGAAAAACATATATGGGTAGGTTGAACAGCTTTTTCATTTTTTCTGGCCTAATGTCGTATCTTTCAAAGTAGTTGCCGAAAAGATGTCACATTCAAAGTAAAAAAAATGGATGGTGCTTTCTCAAATAAGTATCACAACAAAATAATCATTTTCTTTATCCAACTCCTAAAACTGTTACGGCCTCCTTTATGTCGGAACCCAAGGTGAACTCAGTGAATTCTCCTTGTTATTATCATTATAATGGAAATTGAAGTTTGGATTTTGATGTCGAATGTACTGCTCTGTTTACATTCAGGGCCATGCTTTCCATAGCAAATTGTCGCTTCAAAATGAATTGTGGAATAACGCTAGTGTTAGTGTGCAATGAGATAATTATATCAAACAACATTTTAACCAAAGACAACATCGAACACAATTATTGAAAGAAATATCTTCAAATAGTGGATCTTAAACTGTGTACCTAGTTTAATAGTTTTTCAGACTGAGTGCTAGTGGACTGAGACGGTCACGGCGAACAAGGACAGTTCGATGGATCAGTACCGTAGCCTGTGGGGGGGGGGGGGGCATGGGCTTCCCCATTTCCCTAGGAGGCATGCAATCCATAGCACCATTGTAGGATGAAAAAATATATTCATATTGCAACCTCTATCTCATCAGGGCCCAATAAGAGAGCTAGGATTACTTGGGCACAATCCTGAAGGTTCCAAGTTGCGATGCACATTCCGCTCATCGTGTCATTTTTTTTCAAACGTACATCATTAAAGATGATAATAGCAATACACTTGACAAGTGTTGAAGTTAAATATTTTCTACGTATTGCACATAATTCTAGTAATTTAAAACTTTCAATACTATTGTAATATTTCAGTTGCCAAGGGAGATGCAGAAGAGAACAACAATTTCCTACAAAGAGAAGAATCTACCCAACATTTTCGTTGGGGGATTGACATGGTCGATATGCCATGGCAGCATGGTAAGGGTATTCCCAAAATTTATTGGTTTAACAATGTACATATGCAAATTCACGTATTGTCGAAGTTATATGTGACAGGCGCACATTTTGGATGCATTGAATGAATGGCTGCAATGGATTCACTTTCTTAATAATTCCTGTTGTAAGCTTTGTAGTCCACACTATCGATTTGCTGTTGTTATGGGCCTGGTCTTGTTGCTAGGTATACTTGCATCTATTTTTACTTTTCGTAAGGGAAGGTTTTATTTTATGGATGGGATGTCTGTGTGTCTATCTGTGTCATCGTTTTCTCAAAAAGGGTTGGTTCAATTCAAATGAACTTTGGTGCACATACATGTATACTTTACGAAATTGGCTATTATTCCATATTTACCAGCAATTACGTGCACTGTTGTGTGCGCATGCAGTGCAAATACCAAAACATTATTTCAAGCCTGCATGCGAATGATATGGATGACAGTTCGTTGTGCATGAAAGCGCACAATGGCACAGTATCTTCTTCTTCTTTTCAGAACTGGGCTGGTTAGAATAACCATATACAATAAGAGTCAGCATAACTTCCAGTGAGGGTGCTCATATTTGAACTCATGCTTGCAGTATTTTCTGCTACACTGTCACTCAATTCGGTTATGACAGTGCAGAGGACACTGCAAACACTTGTACAATTATACCCCGAGTATATCACACTTGTACTGTGTGTTATGAGATCCTGTCATAGAACCGAATAGGTTTTGGTAAACATTCCATGAATATTAATGAGTAATTTGCATAATTCGTGATTCTCGAAAATAATGTCTGTATGCCCCCCACATGGGGTTATGTATGAAAGCCGTTATGGCTCACATTTTCCATTGTGTTTTTTTTTTGGCATTCCATTTTTTTCTATTGTTTTTTTTGGCATTTGTTTACATACATACATACATACATACATACATACATACATACATACATACATACATACATACATCCATACATACATACATACATACATACATACGTACGTACAACAGCCTGAAAACTATTTTCAATTTCCAAATAGTACACATTTTTAGATTACTTTCATAATTGAGTGTACAGTATCAAATTTGACGTTTCTCCATGACAATTTTCGAGATTTTGTTTACTGTAGTCAAACCCTTTCATATACTGCAAAGATTCCAGTGAAATAATGAAATCAACACACTGAAATGTATTTTTCAAAATATTTCCGTCAAAATGTGTTAAAATTACATCTGAATTAAGATATTTATTAATTTTAGCAAATTTCCCTCATAATCAGTAAAATTAAACCTCTAAAAAGATTCAGGTTTGTGTCAGTCGCAGGACTTGTCCTGAAGCTGAAAGGGGTGTGTCAGATGCAGGACTTGTCCTGAGGCTGAAAGGGGTGTGTCAGATGCAGGACAGGTCCTGAGACTGAAAGGGGTGTGTCAGTTGCAGGACAGGTCCTGAAGCTGAAAGGGGTGTGTCAGTTGCAGGACAGGTCCTGAAGCTGAAAGGGGAAGTGTCAACTGCAGGATTTGATTGCCTAACAGTTTCTGAAATTGTTGCATAGTTGAACTGCTTATAAATGCTGTGCATGACACAAGGATCCAGTCAATAAACCACACTATAGCCCACACTCTAGAATTGGTTCAAGATCGTGGATTTTATAAAGTAACCTATTATTTATTTGTTTTCTTTTTATTTAGTTGAGTGTTGGGGGGTGTCATATACAGGTGTTCTTGGCTTATACCATAGACAACACTGGTGCCTTTGTAGCTCTACCAATCCATTTGATTCATTACCTGAACAAAACGAAAGAACATTTCGAATTAATGTCCTGTTTGACATATACACTGTGTGAAATATTATATCAATGTGTATGTGACAGATATTATTTTAACAAATTAAACATTGTTTGTTAAATTTGTTCACGAGAAATTCTTTACACAATACATGTAGTCTTCCAAAGATGTTCACAATTATTTTACTCCAATCAGTCATTCCTACTCAACAAGGCAAGTACAAGCAATGATTTATGTATTCCAAGAGCCACACACAAGTAGGGTCAGTTTCGCATAAAGAATGCAGCACAAAAATATGGAATAGACTACCATTGAATATCAGGAATATCCACTGCCGCACCAGTCAGAGTTCAAATGAGAGTTAAAAAAATATCTATATTCGGTTAGTTTAAATTGGGCATATCTTTATGCTATGTCACAGTGTGTTAATATTGATGATCCAAGATTTAGTATGTCACATTTGACATGTGGCAGTTATGCCGAGATAGTATTTATTGTCAATGTCAAATGTACTGTATTTATATGACTAGTTTAGTTGCAAGACAAATATTTTCATTCCCCTTTCCCCTTAGTTATTGATATACATATTCATATTGACTAGTAAATGTGTTTTGTTATGTTATGTACATGATATATATTTTGGGAATAAATAATTATTGATTTAGGAGTCCAGATTTTGACTAATTGAAATTTGAGTTATAAATCCCAAAATATTTCACAAGGCTATCTTAACTTTTGATTAATAATGATATGTGGGATTTTTGTCTTTCAACAGTGCATTTGTGTCTTCACATAATATAAGATACATGTACTACTACAGTACTTAGTGTAGTTGGGAAAATGATGCTAAAATATATGTACAATGTATCTTGACAGAATGGTAATGACATGTAAATGAATGCATGATGTACACCTTTTGAATGTAGTGAATTTCCTTTGATGTGAGTGGTTTATATCTATAAATGAGTAGTACTACATTTTCAAGGTACAAACACTGAAGGAATATTCAAAAGTTGATCAAATGGATTTTTCTTCTACAATTATTAAAGAATATTAGATTTTTTGTGTGTGCATTTTTTGCATTTTTTTCTACCACACTTGTGTGAAATACCAGGTGTTCGGAAATTTGAAAATTGTTTTCGGGCTGTTGTGCGTACTTACATACACACATACGTACGTACGTACCTACCTACTTCCACACGTACGTACATATTTAGTATGTACATAAAAAAACGCACTGAAAAAAAATAAAAAGAGGGAATGCAAAAAAAACCCCTGCAATGGAAAATGTGAGCAGTATCTGCTTTCGTAGTTCTTTCATAATGTTGTCAGATTGAATGATAATCTAATGCCTAATTATTTACAGATCAATTGGGTCTGCGTTTTGAGATGCCAATGGTGTCTGCAAGTGGAGCAACTTACTTTCAAACGACCACAGGACATTCATGTAAGGATATTGTACCAACCATGTGTTATGCAACCTGCAAGGCAATGGACACTGTGACAAAACCTGAAGACCTGCCGTTAGTTCTGGGTCACCTGAAAGAAATTCATGGTGTGCTAATTGAAAGCTTGACGAAAGGAAGTGTCTGGCTGATTATCAAATGCACAATCCTTGATGCCCTGGAGAGAGTCTGGTCCGAATATCGAAGTGGAATACTTCTAGACCTTTTCAAACAGGATGTTAAAGGCAGGATGGCATCGTCAGAAATAGAAGCAAAGGATCTACCCATTTGTCTTACCATACCGAAGTGGCAGTATAAGAAATGCTTGTTTGACCTGAAATATGGAGCAGGTATGATTGGTAGCACGACACAACAATTTTATATGAAACATGTAGAGAAAAGTTTCGAATTTTCAAAATAATAACGGAATATTACAAAATCAAAACAATATTCAAGTCATCGAATATGTCTAATCTAATAACCACATTCATTCCCATACTAACGTAACAGCAAGAATATCTCATACTGATCTTTATGGACCGAATATGGGTTTTGCGAACCGAGGTTGTACGGCAGAAGGGCCTGATTTCAAAGGGGTATTAATGAGGTCCGCAAAACCCATATCCGGGCCGTAAAAGTTTTATCATACATACCCTTACAGTGCTGTGGTACGGAAACATTATTGCAATCACATAATAACCACATAAATTGACAGTGAAACATTTATATTTTATGCACGAAATGAAAAGATATAGAGAAAAATCAAAACCGAATCACTGAGCGAACGGATATCTACGAGTATGCCACTTACCACATGTTTGCAAAATGTGCCAGGGCGTGGTACTTTGAGGTTATTACCCGATATGACCTCTTTGTTCGTCGTATCGCCATGATATCTACAACACTACACGGGTCATAAGACGAGTGACACAATGCGGAAATGGCACAAACAGTGATATGACGAATGAAGAGGTGATATCGGGTAATAACTGATTTATCATATATCTATGCCCAGGAATTCACAGAGAGTATACGAAAAATAAAAAAGAGCATAACCTGCTGTGCACTTCGTACATCACACGGCTCTATTGTCAGGTGATGTTCACATTCACAGATTGCTGATCATGTCAACTTGCTTCGGTGAAAAGTTTAATGACCGTCAACTTTCATCAGATTTAAATGTAAATTTTCATAATTATTTCGAAATACAAGTTTGCTAGCAGCATAGGTTATCTAAATATTTCAGGAAATGCTTCAATATGTTACTTAAAACTAGATGGTCGACCACGAATGTAATTTCATATTACATATCTTAGCGTGGTACCTGTAGCATACACATAGTGGGTGGCCTACATTCATGTCTGTGACACCTTTGCGAAATGCAAGTACCTCTATAGTGTTGCTATGCATTTATACCATCGGCTAGGTCTGGTAGGGATGTGCGGCCAATGCTGCCAACCCAGTACCCCATTTTAGACGATTCAAGATTTAAGAAAATCCTATTTTAGACCAAAATTAATAATTTCCGGTATGAAAATGTCCACCAGCGAGTGAAGTTCCAGGGACTTTCGAGAATGTATTATGTGCTTCCTTCCAAGACCCCATTTTAGACCACATGAATGGATACATCATTGTTATGCAAATTAGGTCTAAAAATAGAATTAGGGTAAACAAGACTACTGGGCCAATTGAGTTGAAATTTGTTGTGTAGATGTTTTGGGATGAGCAGATGTAAAACAAATTGACTGGGTCATTAAGATGCAAATTAGGAATAACAATATATTTTTTGGTAAAAATGCTTTAAAATTTTCTCAAAAACTACTGGGTCAATTGAGCTGAAATTTATTTCGTTGGTGTCTGATGAGCAGATATACCAGTGGGATGAGCAGATATACCAGTAAATTTGTTCATGACAAGTTGATTGGGTTATTTATATGCAAATTATGGGTAAAAATAGAATGTTTGTAAAATGGTTACTATAATATAAAAGTACAATATTTACCAGCTTTCTGTGTGCAATGTGTTCTATAGTGACTGTGAGTCATCATATGAAACCACTAACCACTTTATTACTTTGCTAAAACGTAACTGCATAGTGGAAGACATGGACAACAGCTAGAACCACTTCGACACGTTACAAAAAACAAAACAAAAACCACAGCGGAGCTATTCCGACCAATAGGTCACTATTTTTTTATTCTACGTACCCATCCGTGTTATTATCTTTGTAATATGTATATCTTCTTTTCACTGTTGCTAAGGGCATGACCATGGCTGCAAGGGTCAGTTTTGCCAAAATGTTTTGAACTATAACGGCAGGATAACACCTCCAGAAATATCCCCAACAACTTCCAAGTTGTAAGTTTTGACCAAAATTGAGACTATTAGACGTAATTTGCATATCGCCGATAGGATCATCACATTGTTAATTCACCTTCATTACACATCCCCAGATGCCTCATTAAATTTCAACTCAATCTGCACAAGAACGTTCCCACCAAATTTTAAACAGATCTCTCCAATAGTTTTTGACTGTAAGTGTTTGACCCAATCACACACCGGTGGTAAGATCATTTTAATTTTAACAATTTCCCAGTTAGACACCAAAGGTAATATACCCACCAAATATCATAGAAATCGGTCCAGCGGATTTTGATTTTAAGTTGGACACACACACACACACACACACACACACACACACACACACACACACACACACACACACACACACACACACGCACACGCACACGCACACACACACACACACACACACACACACACACACACACACGAAAAACGAAAAAGTGACCATGACTACAAATAGTTCTAACACTTGAATGTAAACCATTCTATTCCATAGACCGTGAAAGGAAGGTTTTTAATAAACATGACAAGTAGTAACACAGGTTTATGTTTTATCATTGTAGATGAACTTCCTGGTGATAAAATCGGTACAAGAAAAGAGCCAAATTGCTGGGGCCTTTGCAAAAACTCAGACCCAATATACCTGTGTAAAGATGGTAGAAACAGCCTTTGCAGCACTCAGGTATGAGAAGCGTGGCACTTATTGCTAAAAACAATTACATACAAAATACAAACCACAGAATTCGCAAATTCTACATTTCAATTCGAAATTTACAATCAGTTGAATATGAATGCTCGTATAATTCAGAAGAAATTTCAATAAGTTGAGTTGGAATATCTGATAAACGTTCGGTGGCGCGTGTTGTTCGGTGGAGTGATTAAATGATAAACTGTACTTCAAATACTCACATCTGTTGCAGTCATTAACCAATAGCAGAATGAATGATGGTCATGTGAGACATTTGTCTCAAACCTCAAATGGTATAGTTTGCAAAGCTTGACCAATAGTAAATATCTACTTCACTCACAATTTGTGTAGAATTATGTGAACTTTCAACCATAGATCACTATTTTGAAAGCACAAATGCGATAATGTTGCTAACCATTCATTCTTTGCACGCCATATTAAAATATATTCTAAGACTTTGACCTCACAAACACTAACTTCATAAAAAACCTCAATCATCTGAAAAAGTAAAAGGGAAAGCCCTTTTCCCCTTCCTTCACTTCTAGTGGTATAAATTCTAAGTCGAACTTCAATCAATATTTACTGCATGACTCAGTGATGGCCCGGCATTTATTTTATGTGCTTAAAGCAATTTTCCTATGTTTTTCTACTTTCAACAATGTCTAGTTTTCTAACTCAGCAAAGTAAAACACCTACACAAACATGTAAAACGTTTTTGTGCGGCCATTTATATTTTCATGGTCCTTCACTTAAAGAGAGAAGACACCAGTGGTGACTACCTGCTCGCATGCCAACTTCAAGCAGAAGAGGAAGATGACGATGAAGAATATGAACATCACAGTGGCAGTACACCAAGCCTAACATCTGAAGACGAAGATCATGAAGCAGTGCTGGTAAATATATATATATATATATATATATATATATATATATATATATATATATATATATATATATATATATATATATATATATATATATATTATCGAGCAAGATACACAAGAGCCGTTACACAGTGTTAATCATCGTCTTCTGATGATCGCAACAGCGTGAAACACTGTAATGGCTCCTGTGTATCTTGCTTGATACTATGTTATTTATGTCGCTCTACATACATAATGTATTGAGCACTGTTCAGTCCACCATAGACATTTGACATATACTGATATATATAATGCGAACATCGGATGATATCGTTGCCCGACATTGTCCGATGATATATATATATATATATATATATATATATATATATATATATATATATATATATATATATATATATATATATATATATATATATATATATATATATATATATATATATATATATATATATAACTCGGTGAGTATCAATCTACTAAGACAGTGCTCTATACCGCAGTGGCAGAGTGCAATGGTTTTGGTAGTTCTGGAACTCTTTCTTGGTTGTAACTCGAAGTTTCACGCATATTACGATCATCAGACAACAGGTTTCTACTCTCTAGGTGCGCTGTATATATAGAGTGCAGACAATAGAAATATCATCACTATTGTCTATGTGTTGGTGGGTTGGTGCTGTGTGTATGAAGATGTTTGTTGTTATTGTGTGAGTATTGGGTGCGGACAAGTAAGTGTTGGCTGGTTGTTACATAATAATAAATAATATACACAAATTTATAAAGCGCCTGATATCCATCAAAAGATGCCCAATGGCGCTCCCAGTTCACATGAATGCTCTTTGGAATAGATAAGTTTTGAGTTTGGCTTTGAAGATATCAACAGTAGGTGCGGTGCGAATGTCAAGGGGGAGATGATTCCATAATGTGGGAGATGAGTGTGAGAATGATCGGTCTCCATATGATTTGAGTCTGGTCTTGGGTATGTGGAGTAGTTGTTTGTTGCTTGAACGGAGTGATCTGCCTGGGTTACTTTGCTGAATGAGGTCGGAGATGTAATGTGGGGTCTTTCCATGTAGCGCTTTATATGTGATCAGCAGGATTTTGAATTGTATTCTGTACGTGACTGGAAGCCAATGTAGTTGTTGGAGTATTGGTGTGATATGATCATGCTTCTTGGTGCGGGTGATGAGTCGAGCGGCACTATTCTGGGCTCTCTGTAACAGACTGAGTTGTGCAGTTGGTAAGCCATACAGTAGGGAATTACAGTAGTCTAGTTTGGCAGCAAGAATAGAATGTATTAATTTGAGGTAGGTTTCTGTAGACAGGAACTGTCGAATTTGTCCAATACCTCTGATGTGGAAGTAGATACTTTGGCAGGTGCTATCGATGTGTTTTCGAAGTTGAAGGGTGCTGTCAAATGTAACTCCGAGGTTGCGTGCGAATGTGACTGGCATGATGACTGTCGAATTGATATGAATATCACTGATAGGATTTGGACTGTTATCAAATTTGGAATGTAGGACCAGGACTTCTGTTTTTCCATCGTTGAGTTGCAGCTTGTTATCTGTCATCCAACTCTTGATGTCACGAAGGCACTTCTCTATTTGTGTGATTGCAGTTGAAGTGAACGGCGAATGCCAAATGGAAAACATCATATACCAAGCCACCGTCCACGGAAAAAACAAAAACAAAAGTATATATCGGTCTAACTGAGAACAACTTCAAACAGAGATACGCCAACCACAAACTGTCATTCAAACATGAAAAACACGAAAACAGCACAGAACTATCAAAACACATTTGGAAATTGAAAAGAAACATAGAGCCTTTTTCAGTATGCTGGTCCATTAGCAAGACAGCCCAAGCATACACCAATAAAACAAAGCGATGCAACCTTTGTTTAACCGAAAAACTAACCATTATTAAAGCAGACAAAAACTCCACACTAAACAAAAGAACTGAGTCGATATCTAAATGCCGACACGAGAATAAGTTTTATTTGTCCAACTTCAATAGAGCATCTATCACCTAAACTAAACCCGTTAACTAACGGAACATCAAAGCCCGACACGAACAACCTGCCAACACTTACTTGTCCGCACCCAATACCTACCACAATAACAACCAACACCTTCACACACACAGCACCAACCCACCAACACATAGACAACTTTCACAGTTCCGCAAAGCTTTATTAGATGAAGACAATTCAGTAAAGGCTTATATTCGCTATGATAAACTGGTTTGTACCAATGAAAATGGCAGGAAGACAGAATACAAAGTCAATGAAACTACAGGTGAAATAGTGGAGACTCACAGTCTGTACACTTCGTTATAGGGGTGTGGCCAAGGTCCACAGAAGATGGTCATCCCTTTTCTAGTTTGGAACGTGAGAGGTTTGAAAACAAAACGAAATAATCAATACTTAATTGATTTTTGTAAAAGTTATGACGTTGGTTTGTCTGAAACATTTTGTATCGAAATTGACGATGTTAATTTTTTAAGAGAATTATAAAGTGTTCAGATTTCATGCCTCCCGACGAAGTCACAGAGGACGTCCTAGCGGAGGAACTGCAATTTATATTAGTGAAAGAATTATTAACAATGTCGAGGAAGTTCATAGTTGTTTAGAGAATTGTCTTTTTGTACGTTTTCATAAATCGCCTTTTTCTTTTAAAAGAGACGTTATTTTTGATTTTTGGTTGTTGTTATGTGAAACCTGATGTCTCTTTTTATAAAGTTGATTCATTTGAATTCAATTCAGTTGATCGATCTACGTAGTTCATATCCCGAATCCGTGCTTATGCTTGGAGGCGACTTTAACGCCAGAACAGGTACGCGAGATGATTTTATAATTGATGATTCGGTAGATTGTCTGCCTTTCGAAAATATTGACGACCAAGCTGATGTCTTCCAAATTTCACGTAATTCTAAAGATGTTGTCGTAAATGAAGCTGGCAAGAATTTTCTTCAACTTTGCAAAGGTTTTGATCTGCATATTTTAAACGGCAGGCTGTATGATGACAAAGAAGGGAATGTAACGTGTTACTTTTAATGGTAGCAGTGTAGTTGACTATGTCATCGCGTCATCTGAGCTATTTAGCTATGTAAATTACTTCAATGTCATTCCTCGAGCCGAATCGGATCACTTTCCTCTCACCTGTCACTTGCAATGTGAAAATATTCCTACCCAGAGTCAGAGAAGGCAACACACGGAACCAAATAACTATGTACGGTATCGATGGTCTGATAATTATGGCACATCTTTTACTCAGAATTTGGCATCTGTCGAAGTGCAACAGCTATTGCAAGAGGCTAAAGATGCAATGCCAAGTATTAATAGAACTATATTCAAATTAAATGATGCCTTAAAGATGGCAGGCACTGACGCTCGTTGCCGCCTGAACAAAACACAGTTAAATCAGCCCTCCTGGTTTCGAAACCCATGTAAAGAGGCAAAACGGTTTATGTACCAAAAATTTAAATGTTTCAGGAAAGATGGATCAACCCTCTCATTGAATGAGTATATGGAAGCAAAGAAAACATTTAAGCGAACGTGCAAGGAAGCTTTAGCAAAGCGTAATTTTCATAAACAAATCAGAGATCAATTATTTGAGGTCTCTTCCACAGGGTCTAGAGACTTCTGGTCAATCCTGAAAAGAATGGTTCGAAGGGAAAACAATTCTGTTGAGGATATCGTGAGCATTTTCGTAATTTGTTTAACTCGTCATCCGGTTCTCACGGGGATGGCAGTTTTCTGAATTTAGTCAATGATGAAATTAACGCATATGTTAGTGATTCTGATGAACATATTGAACCAGGTTTAGACTTTTCTCATCTTATTAACTCAAGAATTACAGAAGAAGAAATTCTTCAAAGTCTTAGAAAGTTAAAAAAAAATGGGAAGTCTCCTGGCCCCGATGGAATACCAAGTGAGTTCTATAAATTTTCTGCTGATGTCATTTTACCTCTTTTAACAGAATTATTCAACTTTATTTTTAGACTCTGGTATGTTTCCCTCTGAGTGGGCAAATGCTATAATCATTCCACTTTTCAAAGGTGGTGCAAAAAGCGATGTAAACAATTATAGAGGTATTTCCCTTTTGAATTTTTTGGGTAAGATTTTCACTTCGATTTTAAATCAACGTCTTGCCAAATGGTCCGAGGAGACAAATGTCTTATCAGATTGTCAAGCCGGTTTCAGGTCAGGTCACAGTACAGTTGATAACATTTTTGTTTTGTATTCTGTAATTCAAAAATTCCTAAGTACAAGACATGGGAAATTTTACTGTCTCTTTGTACACTTTTCCAAAGCTTTTGATAGTGTGAACCATTCTCTTTTGTTGTACAACTTAAGTCTCTTGGAGTGAATGGGAAAATGTTTTTAATTCAGCACTCCATGTACAGCCAGGTAAAAGCGTGTGTTAGATCTCGGAATGTTACATCAGATTATTTTGAATGTCCTACTAGCGTAAGACAGGGTTGCATGCTAAGTCCTTTACTTTTTTCATTTTTCATAGAAGAGTTAACTTCCATGCTGTCAAACGTTGGGAGAATGGGGATTCAGCTTACACAATCTATGCACGACCTTTTTGTCCTTTTATATGCAGATGACATTGTTATATTTGCAGATTCTAGTCGACACTTACAGGCTCTAATTAATATTCTTTCCCAATTTTGCAACAAATGGCGTATGAAAGTTAATATGGAAAAAACAAAAATCGTTATATTTCGCAAAGGGGGTCGTCGAACTATTTATGAAAACTGGGCCTTTAATGATATAAACATCGAGGTCGTTCCGTATTATAAATATCTTGGTCTTGTTTTGTCCTGTCGCAATGTATGGACTAAGGCTGTTACGACTCTGGCTGGTCAAGCCAACAAAGCCCTAAATAGTGTACTATGCATTAGTAAACGACTCGACCATTTTCCTTTTATTTGTCACTTTAAGGTATTTGACGCCAAGATAATGCCAATATCATGTTATGGGGCTGAAATATGGGCTGCCAGTATTATGACGTCATAGAAAAAATTCAAAGAAAGGGGTGTAGACGATTACTTTCAGTATCTAGTTGTACACCAAACAAAGCAGTGGTGAGGGAATGTGGACGTCTTCCAATTTTTGTGTCTACATAAAACGTTGCATCAGCTATTGGTTAAAGCTCCTCCGCATGTCTCCAGACAGACTTCCAAGGCAAGCTTATATCATGTTATGTAATCTAGATGAACTTGGTAGGCATACGTGGGCTACATCAATCAAACATATTCTGTTCACATACGGGTTCGGGTATGCTTGGTTGGCACAAGAAGTTGGAAACGAGGAAACCTTCTTAGATTTTTTCACCACCAGGCTGTCAGATATTTGTAAACAAATGTGGTATGCTAAGATGGCTGGTAAGCCTAAACTACGTACTTATAGGTCTTTCAAAAGTTTACTTGAGCCAGAAAAATATTTATTTTTGAAGTGCAATATTAAATTCATTAGAACGTTCGCGCGATTTCGATGTTCATCACTACCATTAGCGATCGAAGAGGGACATTACCAAGGCATTGTCTCGCAGCTCAGAGTATGTAAAATATGTAAATCAGGTGACACAGAAGATGAATACCATTTCCTTTTGATTTGCTGTACTTACAATTTGTTGAGAGCTGAGTATATACCACCTTCTGTATATTTAGAACCAAAATTCAACAAATTCAAAAGATTAATGTGTACATCTGATGATGACTTGCTGATTAATTTGTGTAAATTTGTTTTCCAAGCAATGAAATTGAGAACTTCATTTATAAATTCTGTACCTGTTCAATAAGTGCATGTTATTTTTGTTTCATGTTATGTACTCTTTTTGCATATGGGCTGGTGGCCTAGTAAAGCAATAAAAACTTATATACATAGACAATATAATAGTGATGATATTTCTATTGTCTGCACTCTATATATACAGCGCACCTAGAGAGTAGAAACCAGTTGTCTGATGATCGCAATGTGCGTGAAACAACCAAGAAAGAGTTCCAGATCTACCAAAACTATATATATATATATATATATATATATATATATATATATATATATATATATATATATATATATATATATATATATATATATATATATATATATATATATATATATATATATATATATATATAACTCGGTGAGTAACAATCTGCTAAAACAGTGCTCTATACCGCAGTGGCAGAGCGCAATAGTTTTGGTAGTTCTGGAACTCTTTCTTGGTTGTAACTCGGAGTTTCACGCATCGTTCGTCTGATGATCGCACGAAGCGTGAAACTCCGAGTTACAACCAAGAAAAAGTTCCATAACTACCAAATATATATATATATATATATATATATATATATATCCAGAATATGACACGCAACATTTTCGTTCCTTCTTTTACTGCTCTTAATCCTGTTGTGTCCGATTCAAATAAAACTTTACTGTTGTGCTACATCGCTAATGGTGCTGTTTTTTTGAAATGACACTTTTATCTAGAAATTGATCAATACAATATTTTGCAAATGTTTATTTCATCACATATATGAGTGTTAAACTGCATCACTACCATTACCGTGAAACTAATTTGATAAATAACCTCTCAAAACCAAAAAATATCTTTTAAAACCAATAAAACAAGCTGGAACAGGTACTTGGTAAGGTTATCTTGCATATTAAGCATGGTTATTTGCATGATGATTAGTATAATTTGAGTTGGGCAAATTTACAATACTTTACAAATGTTTACTACATGACAATGATATGGATTCACTATTTTATAATAATTTGTTTAATTTCTGTCTATACAGGCAAGGCTTCTTGGGTTACATTTAATGGCAAGCGGTGAAGATGAGAGTGAAGGCGAAGGAAGTGAGGTATTTATATCCATTTTAGTCTCTTTATATGCCAATTTTCCCGACGACATATTCACATATTGACAAATCCACTATGTTATATTTCCTGTATGTTATGGTTTAATTACAGTGAACAGCTAGTATCTCAAGATTTCAGTTTTGGCCTTGGTACAACCATTAGTAAAATATTTGCAAATGTGCCTGAAATGATGGTGTATATATTTTAATGATAACTATAATGAGTAGGTAAATGGATAAACATAACGATTCAACGCGAAAGTGGCTAGCAACAAGACTAAACCCAGAGCAACAGTAAGGTAATGATAGGCAAGTCACGCCAAGTGTGGAAAGGTAGGTAGGTTGGTCGGTAGGTCGGGTGCCTGGTTGGTTGGTCGTTCGGTCGTAACATAAGTCAGTTGGTACATGGTGAGCTGATGAGTCGAATTCAAATATGTGTATCATAGAAAAACGTAGACAATCAGGATATTTATTTATTCATGACAAGGATGTATGATTACAGTCGAGGGTCCTCGGAGATTAAACGCATCTATCCCCTGAGTTTAGTACACAAAAATTTACGAGTCTCGTACCTTTATTCAAAGGGAATTTGTTTTTGTCTAGTTTCAATCAATCCAGTGGCAGTGCATTCCATAAATGGGGTGCAGCACGTGAGAATGCACGCCCGCCATACTACGACATTTTGTACTTGGGTTCGTGCAATAAACATTTGGCAATTGATCGGAGTGTCCTGGGATTTTGCTTCAAGTGAATTGGGTCAGGTATGTAGGTTGGCGATAGTCCATTCAGAGATTTGTAGGTGATCAGTAACAGTGGATGTCTTGTATAATGTACAGCTAATGTTCATTCTCTCGTGGAGTTTAGCTTTGTAGATTAACATCAATGTACGTTAGTCACAACTACTTGTGTTATACACTGGCCATTGAAATACAGGACCTTATTATATACATAGACCCTCATATTCCCAGCATGTGACGTCAAAGTATAGTAATATGAAATCCATACATGTCATATTACTATACTTTGACGTCACACTATAGTAATATAGTCGGAACTACTTTGAATTATTTGTAAACCTCATCAACTTGTATAGTTACGATGTTATTTTTTGAAAATATAGTTTCCTTGCTATTCATGGATTGCCGCACGTCGACCATCAACATCATCAGTGTAAAGAATGAACAAATGCACCTCTTTTGGACACATCTATCGCCTTTCGTACAGTCACTAACGTACATGGACATGCAAACATCAACATCGTAAAAACTTCCAGTTGTGATAGTTGCACAATGCAGTGAACTCGTTGTTCGTTAAATTCAAAACGACTTTTGACAATGCGTTTTTGAAAATTTCACTATGTTTTCAACATTAATATTATAACTTGCCAGTGTTGATGTTTTTAGCGTATGACTCTGAGCCGAGTTCTATGCATAACCGGTGTAGGCACCCGTTCGTTTGCCATTCTCTCGATATGTGTAATTTTTTCCGATGAAAGTGTCTATATTTTGTCAAAGAATTAATCACTGCTCTTGACAAACGTCCCGTAGTTGTCCAAATGTGTTCCCTACCTGAAAGTCTGTGGTGTAAATTTACTGATCTCAACATGTACGTTAGTAGTAATAGCGACGGCAGCTGTCGCAATGGCGTCTACATTCTGAAAACTGAATGAACAACTGAGGGCTGTTTTACAGCCCAACACTTCGTAAAATTGATGCGAGTTCAGCGTAAGTTTTGGAATATTTAGTTTAAAATTGTCATCATAATAGAAAAAAAGTGGGTCTATGTATATAATAAATAGATAATCTCCCGGTATTTCTCATTCGTGCTACGTCATCTCGGACGGCCGACATGAGGGGAATCATTTGTCCTCGGTGACATAGCACTTATTCGGAATACCGGGAGAATATATATAAATATTTCAGACACCAATTAACAGCAAAATATTGCTAAATACAGAAGACCTTTTTTGATTGAATATGACAAATGCTTTAAAGTCTTTTTATTTCCTTCTTACGCTAGGTTTTGCCAGAATTGCACATTGCTGTCATAGAACAAGATGAGTGGTCTGTTCAAAGCCTTCTTAACGATGGTGCAGACGTCAATGCAGTAGACAAGGTATGTATTTGTAGTATTGTGTGTCAGTGTCGGGATTGTCAGAAGCGAATTTGAATGTTTGAAATTCGATGTACAATTTGTTTCATTTCAGACAGTAAAAATGTTTTGCCTAGCTTACGGCGAAAACAGCGTCATAGACGTAGTTAAGGAAAAGAAGTTCATAGGAATGCTGAATAACTCAAGCGCTTAATGTCCGTCCATTCATGTGTCAGCTTTGCGATATAGTTACAAACATGTCAGTGGCGATAGTATTTGTCAAAGTGAAAATTTAAATACACGAGATTCAGTTTAACACTAACCATTGAAGATTCCATTTCTACACTAAAAATGTTATACTTTTCTCGGATGGTATATTGCGTTGTTTAAGTTATTGCTGCTATTCTTGTTTTATTTTTAAAAAAAGGATTAATTTTTACAAAGATAATTAATTCCAATTCAATATGATATCAAACTAGCTTTCTGAATACCCTTCCCATATCAACATTCAGGTATTTTATTGCAACATCATCTGCACGTGTAAAAGAGCGTGAGTACCTGTATTTTACCTGTTATTAATGTGAGATTAAGCATATACCATTGTACAGTGAAATTAACGTTGTGGCTGGTGCATAGGGAGGTTGTCCTGTTGTTTTCATTAACGGATTTAACTAAGACTACAAATTGAAACAGGCTATTTTACAAGTAGTTCATTAATAAAAACTATTCAGGAGAGGCGTCGGGACTTTATATCCTATTGTCTCTATATTGTTACCTACAGAGCAATATTTCACCGTTACACATAGCTGTAAGAGCTGGAAATTCGGAAATAGTTAAAATGCTCCTCAGGGCTGGAACAGATGTGAACTTGGTTGATGAGGTAAGTTATTTATACAAATATAATTTAAAGTGTTGCCTTCCACAAACTGAACACTGATGTTATGTTCCAACGTCTTGTATGGAATATAAAATGTATAATATCAGATGTTGTATTACAGATAAAAAGCTGGCTGAGTTTGATTTTTGCACAGTTGATATAGGCCAAATGAAATATTGTAGGGTCTAGTAATACAGAAACTCTATCCTACCTTTTGAAAGTTTGTTGTCAACTTTACGGATGTGTTTTCATATATGAGCATCTACATACTCAAACAAGCAGTATTAACAGTGCTAAACTCATTTCTTACTAATATTATCCATATCAGTCAATACAATGCAATGTCTCTATCCACATATGGCCCTGTTAGAACTTACTAGCCTTCACGGTCAGATGTCAGTAGGATGTGAAAAATTACCAAATTCTTCATCCAACAGTCAACGATATTGCTTGAAAATCATTACTGAAAACCTCGTTTCACCAATTATTTTTGTTAAAGTTGCCTAAATGGGTATTGCATACCGATATTTAAAATTCGACCATCGCTTACAACATATTTGTATGCACCGTCGATTGTCTGTAAGACCGAACACTAAATGTATACAACCGCACAAAGGTAGAAGATCAGCTGGACGTCGATGATACAACACACAATTAAAAGTTCGCAGACAAGTTTTCCGATTGTAAGTCTGTAAATCAGCTACTACAGAAAGCAAAACAGACATGGACTTGAAAAAAAGTTATGACTGGACCGATTTTATGTAAAATATTGTCAGGAAACTCTCAACAAGATAGGCTGCTAAATCACACGTCACTCAATGAAATGGTCACACCGAGGCATTCAGTTATGTCTTAATCAACAAGCTAAGAGGTATCTGAATGGATTTAATCTTTACATAGTTATCAGCTATGTATCAATCTCTAGAAACTTATACTGCATCTTCTCTCATACTTTAACCATGGATGCAGAAGGAATAAATCATCGAAACTATTAACAGCGCACCGTCAAAAGCCTCTGTTGCTCTTCATTAGAAAGACATGGGATACAATGAAAAATGGGGGAAAGAAAAATTTCAAACAAATTGATGCACTTTAGGATTTTGATAAATATATTTTCATTTAATTGAAGTTTTAATTGGAAGGAAGGAAGGAAGAAACGAAAGTACATTTTCTGACTGTTCAGAAAAAGAACGTGAAGATGATACTAAGACTAGAGATGAAAGATTGAAACTATGTTTACACAGATGAACAATCACATTTATCTTAGCAGAGGCCAACTGAGACACACTAAATAGTACATCAAGTTTTCTGTATATTACAAGTGACCCAAATCTGTTATCTCACAACATCTATGAAAACCCATTTGTAAAGATACGAAAGGAAAGTTACAGCTATAGCAAGATGTGAAAATGATAACAGAACTCGACATCCTTGTCGGGAATGCAAAATTAGTTATTTTCATGTGTGAGATCAGTTGTGTAGGTACCAACAGTATAATGTTACCACTGTTGCATAAGCTCATCAGCCATTGTCTATATTCCTGCACTCGAATAAACTTCCCTTTGTTTAACTGCTGTATGCAGTATGTTCAATTATGCAGGTCTTCAAAGGTAAGAGACCAAATTTAATCTGTTAATGTTCACACCTTAATTTATTAGTAGATTTATATTCATGTTATTTCTGCCCTAAATTCCATCCTCAGCAAGGTGAAACGGCTCTTGTTGCGGCAGTCAGCGCCAACAATATTACCGTGATAGGAACTCTCTGTGAAGAAGGCGTCCTTCGCAAGACAAATGATCTGGTAAATAGAAACACATACAAGAATATTCTTGTCTGTGATAGAAAGAACTACCTTAGCTTTATGCTATGACTACTACTGTATAATTATATTACACAACAGAATACACTATTATAATAAAAAATTGAAAAAGTACAAAACAGATACCAGAACTCGTTCTCAAAGAATATTAAGACTGGTGGGGTGGGGGTGGGGTGGGGTGGGGTGGGGGATGGGGGGGGGGGTAGAGAACTAAAGGGGCGAGATCAGTAGTTCAATGTAGGATACAAAAAGTAATTCTTTTGGTGTGGGGTGATCAAAACTATGTTATTTCTCTTCCGACAAAAACGACGTTACTTTTGATGGAAACTGTTGTCTACCCATTAAATATAACCTCAAATCGAGACATGTAAGAATTTCCACTATAATAGCAAATGCTAAAATAAATGAAAGTGTCAATCAAAGAGCATTTTTCTCACTATATACTGGCTTTATATTCATACTACTACATACTACTACATACTACTACATACAATGGTTAATTTTGGTCAATTAAATTACAAGGGAGTGGGTGGGGGTGGAGGGGGGAGTGGGGTGGAGGGTCAGATGCCTAATTTAGTTTTATGCCACATTGAACTATTGCTCTCGCCCCTAACACAAATAACTGTCAGTGTCTTTCGTACTTGGTAAGACACCGACTCATTAATGCTATCTCTATCGTACAATATATGATTTGATATACGAAATGGAATCAAAGTCAGAGATTCAGTAGACTAAACATGCACCCCTCAAAACTACATTTCGGTTGGCCTATTATCAAATCTTTCCCTGCAGGCTAAACATCAGAGTTACAAAAATCATTAGGAAATATCGACTTCTTTGAGTCAACAGAAATCATCATTTAATAGGACGAACTCAACGTAAAAGTTCGCAGTCTCTCACTATATGACCTTTAGTGGTTACTTTTGTAGCATTATACTAAATTATTCACGCTCTTCCAACGAATAAGACAAGTGAAATCATGCCAGGAACTGCAAGACACCTGTATTAGTGTGCTATCCACACAATGATTTATGACAGGATGTGACTAATAATCATATTGTATATCTCCATTTTCCACAGGAAAAGGCCCGTGCTTTGAACCTCGCTTGTAGTAATGGATACATAGAAATTGTTGAAATTCTAATAGCAGCTGGAGTAAATAAAAATATAGCAGACGAGGTATTTTCACCCATTCTTAAAGCGCATGTTCTATTTTCTCTATAGTTCTTTTTAGAGTGCTTCTAGACTGATTTCAATTATGTGATCTATAATCCTCTGAGATGTTATAAATAAAGAACTAGACTACTAACATTGATATCACTCGACTTAGTCATATTACGTTGTGATAATTTCTTATTGATCCGATTCTTGTTTGCTCAAAATTTCATATTCTAAGATCGACTCTGACATTAGTACCTTGGATGATAATGTCAACAAATTAATACGATATATACAATATTGGAGTCCTTTAACTGTGTCTGTGGTGATATCTTCAATGCAGTTCGCCTGATTAATGTCACATGGCATACTTTGACCAAAGCAACAGGTCCCATATTTTTTTCTTCGAACGACAGTATTGAAATTTAATTAAGATACAATTGGACATACCAGTTGATTTTTTCAATCGTTCCCTTCTTTCCAATGCTTTTATTCCTTCAAAAGGATAAACTTAGACCAATTCATGCAGCTTCTCAATCCGGCCATGAAGATATTGTTAAGCTCTTACTGAGAAAGAGAGTTAACAAAAAAGCTCTTGACAAGGTAATTTAATTCAGATTCACAATTTTTAATGCATAAAGGATGTCATGGCATGGGCTTAATCCTTTTATTATATTGAAAAATTCCATCTTAGTGGGTAATGCCTTTTTTGGGCAACACATATTTACAATAAATTCTTATCTATTTTTAACCATGTTAATCCTTCGATAAATAATTTCGAAGCTCTTAGGGTTTAATATTTCATTCAGGCATGTTACCCGTATAGTATATCGACAGTATTTATTTGTTTCGAAAAAAGGTATACAACCGAATATTAACAATATTCGAGGACATTTGGTAAGCTGCTTTCACGTGTTTAGCCTGCAAAGTGATAACCTTTAGAGTTTGTTTTTGTATTTCTTCCAGGATCTCCGAACATCACTACATCTTGCAGCTGCATTTGGCCACGCTAACGTAATCCGAAATCTCATAGATGCTGGCCTTGATGTGAATGCTGCAGATAAGGTACAGATAGTCAAGACTGTGTATAAAAGTCATTACATATAAACTCATGTCAAATAACATGTTATCAATGAATGCTCAAAGGCACCCAGTATATGAAGTAAACTGTACACCTAATATATTTATGCAGTGTATATAGCATTTTACCCCATTTGTAATCAGAAACATCATATCGAGTGCTTTTGTTAAGGGTGGTAAGCAGGTAATATCTCAATCTGATTAAAATCTGATGTTGTGAAACCAGCTAGATGTCTTTTTTTTTACCTCCATTTCCATCGTACGCGTGTTGTGACATTTGCTTTTGTTCCAGGCGATCGCCGGCATCCAACATCTGACCCTGTGTAATAGACAATACCGTTTGAATCTCAAGGATCTTGTAAGGTTTCTACAGCCAATCAGAACGTTTCTTTCAAAATCATTCAGACAGTCTCCGTACGTGTTGACCTTCACGTATTGTATAAGGGTAGATCTTTTGCTCTTTATTTTGCAATTTGTCCAGTGTGTGCAGCTGCCAACGTATCGCTCATCCTGATTCAAAAGCGCGAGATGGCAGCGATCAACTGGAACAAAACAAATGTCAAACACGATGGAAATGCAGGTTTCTACAGATATGTAGCCGCTTTCACAACGTCAGATTTTAATCAGATTGGTAATATCTAGGAGAGTTACCCTGCCATTTACTGGGGTTCCCAACAAAATTATGGTATAAACAATGCGCTAGAAACTGTGGCATTTTTACTATATTCCACCTTTCTGTTACAGGGGTCCACCAAACAGCAACAACACTGATATCTAACACAACATTTCTTTTGTTTCATAAAGACAACATATACTTACAAATCAGTCGTTAGACCCCTAACAGTTGCTTTCACTCATACCATAAGCCAAAAAGGCACCCTGTAGCTCTTTTTGTTTTGAGGTTCTCATGAGTACAATTGAGATGGAATGTAAATACATCTTTTGTGTTGTTAACGCTAGTGTAAGAGTAACTTGTAACTTGACTCTATTTTCAACTGTTTAATGATCAGATTGGTTTAGTTAATTATGTACATCCCTACGTATATTTGTTTATCGGTTGTTCGAATTCCATGTCTTTGAAGTCTTCGTGTTATGTAGATAATCACTACAACTGTTTATGTCATCATTTCCAGTATGGCTATACACCCTTGCACAACGCATGCAGATATGGGGATCTCCAGAGTGTCAGGATTCTGATGGATAATGGTGCAAACTTTGAAGCAGAAATAGGGGTAGGAACGACTAACTTATGTCTTTGGATTAGGTGTATATCCATGTTTGCCATTGAAGGGCTATATATTTGCTAATGCATACATATCACAAACATGGTATGTATGTATGTATGTATGTATGTATGTATGTATGTATGTATGTATGTATGTATGTATGTATGTATGTATGTATGTATGTATGTATGTATGTATGTATGTATGTATGCGCGCGTAGACACATACGTACGTATTTACTTACATACATACATACATACATACATACATACATACATACATACATACATGCATACATGCATGCATGCATGCATGCATGCATGCATGCATGCATGCATGCATACATACATACATACATACATACATACATACATACATACATGCATATTTGCAGTATGGTTTATCACATCCTAATAAGTGTAAAGATTCCATTCCCTATTCACAATTACTTCGTTTACGTCATATTTGTAGTAGTGATTTGGATTTCAGAGAAAGGTCTGCTGAATTGTGCACGTACCTCCATCAATGTGGTTATCCAATGTCGGTTACCCATGCGGCTTTACTTAAGGTGTCATCTTTGTCTAGGGAAGCTTGTATCAATTCACATGATCAGAAGAGTAACAACGGTCGTCCCATATTAGCTCTAACGTACCATCCCTTTTCCACTAGAGTTAAGAACATTATATACAAGCATTTTAATATCTTACGTTCTAATAGGGTTACCTTTTCATTATTTCCTGAAGTACCTTTAACAGGCGTCGTGATACCAGTCTTAGAGATATGGTGGTCCATACAGAACAACATGAATTGGAAGTTAATGCTGGTTCATTTCCATGCGATCGTACTCGATGTGGTACATGTCGTTTCATTATTAATACTAATCATGTTTTTGGCCCAAAGAACAGTGTGCCTGTTACGAGTAGAATTGCTTGTATTAGTACTAATGTAATGTATTGCATTAAATGCCAGAAATGTGGTTTTTTATATACATTCTAAGACCGGGCGGACGGTCCAGGGAGCTTGTAATAAATGCATTTAATACATTCTAGAGTTACACGAAATACATTCTAGTATTGGGAGATTTAATGCCGTAACAGTAACAGGCATTGTCCGGGATAACTATAGTACCAGGTAGTGTCAGAGATAGCTATAGTAACAGATATTATCAGAGATAACTATAGTAACAGGTATTGTCACAGATAGTTGTTGCGGAAAGCTTGTGGGTGTCACGCCCCGGGTGCCTGTATTTGGCTCGTCTGATTTTTCCCAGTACTTCAGGTCTAGATATCCCGTGTTTTATTCGAAACACACTTTTCATATGCCAGTCAGTTGCTGAGGGGTGGAGTCTTGGTCAGGTAGCTATAGCAACACTTTTCTTCCTCCCCCCCCCTCTCTCTCTCTCTCTCTCTCTCTCTCTCTCTCTCTCTCTCTCTCTCTCTCTCTCTCTCTCTCTCTCTCTCTCTCTCTCTCTCTCTCTCTCTCTCTCTCTCTCTCTCTCTTCTGTTAAAACCTACTTCTTCCTTTAGGGAAACGTTTTCTTGTATGCCTCCGTGAGGTTGAGGCGTTTATTTTCACGAGTTGGTCGTGATATTTCAGGTTTCATGGGTTGTGCCGTAGTCTAGAGACGCTGGCTTGGCGAATGTGTATGTACTCAAGTTTATATAGTGTATGTTCTGCCATACACAAGGTAAATCGAACAGCTTGGTGTGACGGAGAGGGTTTTTCACGCTTATCGAAGGCTTGCTAACGCTACCAGCTTTCGTAGGCAATCTATTCTAGTGTTTTATTAGGTGTTAAATATCAGAGTTTTTCGTGTACTTTCCTCGAGTTCGTCACACTATTTTATTCTCTTTAACATAATAATGACGGTTCTAGGGCACCCGAAAAAAATGCCCCCGGAGAGAGGACTCAGGTGGGATAATTACATACTAGGGCAGGGTCGAAAGTGGTCCTGTTTATGAGTTAATAACTGTTTATTTAGAAATCAAATCCCATGTTTATCGCACTTCGTTTTTTCTAAAATTTCATTTCATTATCAATATTTCAGTTTTTATCAGCATGTTTGAAATGAAAGTGTATGTGTATTTGTAGGCGTGATTGGGGGCATTTATCCTACGGGTTGTTTGTCTGGGGGCGTAGTGTCCTGTTACCAATAATCACAACATCATAGTCCTTTCATCTTACACAAATATCAATTTCTTGATAACTTTCATATATACTGACTGCAACCAATGTTAGAATAGTTGTTTCAACATTCTGATGACAACACATGAAGTCTATCCTCGATACTCTGTCTGCATACTGACTAGGTGCGTGACTAACGACGTCCAAGTGAAATCCCAATCTATCCAGATATGATGTGATTCGTTTCTGACGTAATTTCAAACCATGAATACGTGTTTAAACAATCAACATTTGAAATTACATGTGAATTTGGAACTTAGTGTTTTAGGTGTTGATATCGAAATTAGAACTTTCGTTTTTTGAAACGCAATCAAAATCAAACCACAAACAACGTTTCACATTTGAACGTTTTACTGGAAAGTTAGGGACACCTTTTACTCGTACTATCTACAGTTTCTATGAAGTTTGCAGGTTGTTTACTAAAAATGATATCAAAGCGAAGATCAAAGGGAAGCAAAGACAACAAGTAACAGATAGCGGTGGAATATGAACATATCCTTTTGGACGTCCTAAATGTACAAATAAATTGTAAATTTGTAATCAGATGTTTGGGGTGGGACCTCGTTTCTGGCGCATATTGCATGACTAACTGACACCAGCCATCCATCCCATACAGTGACGGTTGTTTGTACATTATACAAGAATTGTTTTTAGGTAGTGAGTTATCGTCGGCATTATTTTTTCAATCAAATGTATTTATTGTGATGTCATACAGACGATGTTATACAGTTTAAATATATTTGTGTTGTTACCTAGACGGGGATGGGGAGGGGCCGGCTGCGTAACTAGACTGTGTAAAATAAAATAAGATGACTCTGCTGAGACTTCCAAATCCAAACGGTAAACCCAAACTCTAGACATTCCACACACCCAAAAAGCTTACAGAGCTCGAGACCCTTGATCTTAATACTTAAGACGGCACTTCGCACAAAACCCCTACCCCTTTCCAGCACATTTTGGGTGAATCGACGTAACATAGTCATTACTATACGTTTGTGTTAAACCTCAGACCACTATGAACACAAGGTTGCCGAGCTTAGAATATTATTAAACCAGTATTCTGACATGATAGTTTATTATACCCTATGTGTGAATTCCTCGTACTCAAAGTGGGGCTATCGATTTGTTGTGCCACGTCATGCCCGATGATCGACGGGATATTAACGAAGACGTCCGGTTCGCTTCCCTGCGATGTCTCTTTGAGTCGAGCCTAGTGGCACAAATGTTACAATAATGTAACGATAAAAAGTGCACAGCTGAGAAAAGTGAAACATGGTTCATGTTTTGATTTTCGATGAGTCTCAAAAAATGGATGTTCAAAAATCGATATCAACATCCAAAAATCAACTTCGAAATTACTTGTATTTCTAAATGTCGATTGCTTAAAAACGTATTCATGGTTTGAAAACGAATCATATCATCTCTGGATAGATAGGATTTTACTTGGACGTCGTTAGTCACGCACCCGACTATCTTTCAATCTCAAACTATTGGAAGTCTCAGATTGATACACCATAAATACATTTGCGAAGTGTCTGGGCTACATAATTTTAATCATTCAAGGACATAAAATTGATATTACATATAGTGGACATAAATGAGTTACAAATTACTGTCGTGTTCTGCAACATTTTCTGCTGAAGACATTTTTATTTTTCATGAACATCAACTGGCATTTGTAAAGTGATTATTTCTCCCTCAAGCATACTAAGTGCATTATTACAATTTATGGATGGGGTACCAATCTTTCTAAAATTCTTGCATACAACAATTGAGCTTCTGCATGACTCCTCCAAATTCTGTACTTGTGTGTACACATGAAACATATGTCACTAACACGTGACTTGTGGGGATTCCACTTCTGTACGTCTGGGAAATCGCTTCTGACAGAGAAATCGTTTCTGTTGCGGAAATGTCTGACATCACAGAAATTGCTTTGAAACTCTTATCATTGAGAGAGCTGAACTTGCTTTGAACTCGGTCATTGAGAGCGCGGAAATTGCTTTGAACGCCCAGTCATTGAGAGCGGTGAAATTGCTTTGAACGCCCAGTCATTGAGAGCACTGAAATTGCTTTGAACGCCCAGTCATTGAGAGCGCGGAAATAGCTTTGAACGCCCAGTCATTGAGAGCGCTGAAATTGCTTTGAACGCCCAGTCATTGAGAGCGCGGAAATTGCTTTGAACGCTCAGTCATTGAGAACACTGAAATTGCTTTGAACGCCCAGTCATTGAGAGCGCGGAAATAGCTTTGAACGCCCAGTCATTGAGAGCGCTGAAATTGCTTTGAACGCCCAGTCATTGAGAGCGCGGAAATTGCTTTGAACGCCCAGTCATTGAGAGCGCTGAAATTGCTTTGAACGCCCAGTCATTGAGAGAGCGGAAATTGCTTTGAACTCTGTCATTGAGAGCGCGGAAATTGCTTTGAACGCCCAATCATTGAGGGCGCGGAAATGTCCTTCTCGTCCACCGTATTTTATTACCAACGACCCCAGTGTATCAGATATGTCTATTTCAGGAATTTGTCAGGTTTCTGGTGATGAGAAAGTATTGAGGTTGAAGGAAGAGGAAATCATTTTCCGTCTCGGAACGCAGGAACCATTTGAAATTAATATATTAATCACGTCATTTCCGGTCGAATCAGTTTTTTTTTTTTTTTTAAATTTCAGGTGTGTTCTATTGGGTTCTATTTGGTGCGTACGAATATTAGAACTTTTCACACGTATAACCAAATAATAACGCGCGGTTGTCGTTCTGTATAACATTCAGATATATTCAGGTGTTTACCTAATATGTCTGAAACTTGCTGATAAATACCTTGATAAAGAATTTTATTTGAAACGTCGGATTTTACATCTATTTATTCGGACTGACTCACAGGTTCCATATGCATTTCTTTTTTCTACATACATACATACATACATACATACATACATACATACATACATACATACATACAGACAGACAGACAGACAGACAGACAGACAGACAGACAGACAGAGAGAGAGAGAGAGAGAGAGAGAGAGAGAGAGAGAGAGAGAGAGAGAGAGAGAGAGAGAGAGAGAGAGAGAGAGAGAGAGAGAGAGAGAGAGAGAGGCGTACATTTATTGGTCGTTTGATTGTACAGCAACACTGCATAACATTCCTTTGTAATTTTAAACTTAATTATTCAGTGTGGTGAACAAAAGCCAATACATTTGGCGAGCTTGGCTGGTCACGATGACGTTGTAAAGGACCTGATTAATAGCGGAGCGGATGTAAATGCCAAAATAGGGGTAATGTATTTTACTTTGTATTTTGTAATTATATAAAAAAAATAGGATGTAATTGACTCTATTACAGGTATGTGGATGTACAACTTAGCAAATAATAGAGAACCACACGTGTGCAAAGGGGTGATTTTATTGTAAAATTGCTATGGCTCTTCTTAACACCAGCTAGTTTATTATCATTTTCGCCAGATATCTGGTGATTTTATTGTAAAATTGTGAAAGGCAGTCGTTTGAACTGTTCATCAATATCATTTCTCAGTAATGACAGACCGGAGGAGGATATTTGTTTTTCCATAATAGAATAGTCAAACTGTCACTAGATGTAATAGTTTGGTCTTACATTCATACTAAGCAAGTAAATCTTACAACTGGTGCATGTTCTACAATGTTTTTGAATATTTGTAATCGTGATTAATGTCAAGAAAATGGATCAATTTCTTTATCAGTTTAACCATTGCAGTTTTATCGTTCTATTCTGCAATCATTAATCTATTACAGAAAGATTGGTCTGCACTTCATGTTGTTGCAAGGGATGGGCGAAGTACAATAGCGGAATGTCTTATTGAAGCAGGAATACACATTAATGCGACAACCAAGGTAGGAAATCTGTGCATGGTGGGTGTGACTCGTTTAAGGTGTGTGAAAGGGGCCTGAACTGTAATATTTATGAACATATACTTACCCATATTCTTACATTTAGGTATTTATCCCGTCCCCAAACAACCTAGCGTGACATCAAAACCTTGCCTAAATAGGGGGACCTATCACCAATTCACAGTTAAACGAAGTTACTGTTAAAAACTAGGGTCCCTATCCCCAATACTTACAATACAGTTTAAAATAATCGCAGCAAACCACCAGCTAGTGTGTTACTAGGAACACATTTACCAGCCTTGCCCAGCATAAAGGGAATGTGATGGATAGTAGAATATGAGTAAGTATCTGTTCATGAAAATTAGTTTCTAAAGGAAACACTACAGTTCCATTTCACATAAACCCATATTCTTACATGTCTGTATAAAAAACCAATGTAAATCCTGAGCAAAACCACATGGAGGAGACACGGCAAACACCACTAAAAAGAAACTCCTTAAATTAGAAATGTGCTCACCTTGTAGAAGAACATGAAGATCCACTACTTAGTTCCCCAAAGCACTTTCTGTGCTGCAACAATAGGTCCAAGCTGAAACATACCATCTACTTCTGATGCCACATCGCAAGTAGAAGGATGCGGAAGAGTTATTAGAATGCCTATAGACTGATTCCATGATTTCCTGAAGGCTGATTCCAGAGAAAATAGCCCATGATGAAGCTACTGTTCTCACATCATAAGCCTCAACACCGGCTAGGGGATAATTTAAGTTTTAAGACTGACTTCCTTCAAATTTGCCTTCCCCATGGGTTAAAATGAAGCACCTTTCAAGACCTGTAGAACCAGGGAAAGCCTCGTCGAGATAAATTCTTAAATAAGGCGATATATCTATTATGGCTGACATCTAATCCTTGACTAGACTTTAAGGTGTCTGCAAATCCTGCACGATATACCTTCAGGATATTTATTTTAATTTTATTTTCCTTCAAAATAAAAAATAAAGAAATCTTACCAAAGTAACCTTTCAAAAGATACAAGTACAAATCGTATTTCAATACGAAAACTATTATTAACTAGGAACACGTGCATTGCCGTGTTAGCGAGCATTTTTTACTGGAGTATTGGAGGATAAAGCCCCCTAGTTTATGATATCTCCCTAGGTTGTTTGGAGGCAATAATAAGTACCTAAACGTAAGAATATTGGTAAATTTATGGGATATCATTTGTTGTTTGTTTATGAGTACACATGTTGAATGATCACGAGGCCAACATCATATGTCTGTTTGCTCAAGAGATGGAGACAGTAGTTCGCCCAAACACAGATTGTATAGCGGATACTTCGTGAAAGTGTTATCACAATCCCCGTCTATTCTCCAGCCGATCAGACAATTGTCTATAGACAGCTGGCAGATCTGTGCAAATTTACCTTGGGTTCCTGAATTATTTTGGCGTGCGATCCTGCTGTGGGGTTAACTTTTTACAGGATGCGAATAAAACGATAACAAATTCGTCTGCAATTCAACCCATCAAGAACACTTTATTCTCCGTCACTAAAGCAGTGCAGTTCAGTTTTGTAATACCAGATCTTACATACTATGGTTCACATACTGCAACGATCGAACACCGAATCATACAACACACTCACTGGTCCGCACCACCAGTGCAAAAACCTTGTACGCATGCGCAGTTGACCTGATCAGTCATATTTGTTTTTAGCAGTCATTAGGTTTTTTGTAGCCCGCACATACTCAACTTCATGGTCAAAACACATTGATCGATTTATATTCTATTGCTAACTTTCTAATAATGGATGGATCAACAAATAGATTAAAACAAATTAGGGGAGAGATCAAAAGTTCGATGTATGATAAAAACTAAATTCTTATAGTTGACCTCAGCCCCCCCCCCCATTCTAACTAAATTGGCCGAAATTAAAAATAGTTTCAGACAGCAAATCAATTTCAAACTCTTATGTAGTAGTATATGTAGTACTGTCATTAATGCAAAGCCAGTACGTTGAGGAAAAATGGCTTTTATATTAACACTTTACTATATTCTCTCAATTTGACGATATTTTTGGAAAATATTTGTATTATTGGGGTACAAAACAGATCCATTAAAAGTAAAATCGTTTCTGCAGGATGGGAACAAAATGGTTAAACACCCTCAACTCCCAAAGTAAAATAATTTAGTTTTTTATCATGCTACATTGAACTATTAATCTTACCCCTTAAGAATATGCTATGCAATTTCGGTGGGACAATTCTAACTTTTCCATTTCTTCTATCAACATTTTGTTAAGGACATGTGGACAGCGTTGCACATTGCCTGTTTAAATCAACATGTTGATGTCGTTAGAGTCCTTGTTGAAAACGGAATTTCAAGGAATACAAGAAATAAGGTATGGAAAGTTTATATAATAGCTCTATGGAATATATATATATGAATTGAACGGTATTGTACAGTACATCTTAGCATATTTTTAATACAAGCACATTGTTTTCGCTACAAACCTTTCCCATTACTTTATAGACATCCTAATACTATCAATGTAAAGGTACGTGCCGAGGGATTGGCTCCCTGGATAATAGTAATACACTTCGTTTTGCACAAGTTGAGGGTACACGCTCTTTCTTAAGTGAAACTATTACAATATGTTAACTATTCTAGTTTAGCGTTAGTTTGCCTTCAGTAACTACAACGGGAGGGCCTGGTTTTACAAATCGGATCACGGGGAGGGCCATCTTTTAGAAAATGGAATTAGGGCATGGTCACATTTTACTTTTACTCGTTGCATTATACAACTTTGCATTATGTGTAATGTTGTCAAATATCCCACCCTTGCCATATCCCACTTGCGCATCCCACCACTGCCACTGCTGTACTGTAATATCAGAACATATCAGTCTCGTCAATGCTGACAAACAAACGCAGTGAATCAATTGTTAGTTGTGTGAGGAATATGAGGAGATGATTGGATCTAACAGGAATGGAGGGGGAAACGATGTAATAAAGGATTGGTGCACAGGAGATGTTGATCCTAGGTCCTGACACTGTCGATATAGATCAGAGTGCCAGCCTTTAAGATTTCTGACCTTTAGCCCTATCAACTACATCCAAACACATTAAGTAATTAATTGATTGATTGATTGATTGATTGATTGATTGATTGATTGATTGATTGATTGATTGGTTGATTAATTAATTAAATAATGCTGCGCATTTTGGCAAGTTCACTTTGATGATAGTTGTGGAAACAATGCCTTCAAAATCAACAATGTGGTGGCTGCGATGGAACCGAGTCCTTACCACTTTTTCTGGGACTCATGTTCTTTTTCATGTCTGACCACAGGGAGGGCTACTTTTTAGAATACGGCATCACGGGAGTGTCACGGTTTACACAACAGATTGGATTTGATTTCTCTCGCCCATCTCCATGTAATTACATAAGGCTCACTTCATATCGATATCGTCTTATATAATATTACATTCTCCTCTCGCATTGTCTGTGGATTTGAATGTATACTAGGGATTTCCTCGACTCTTTGTATAGGTATGATAAATTGCACTTTTAGGTTATATCGCAATACCTAGTTTTACTTCAGTCAGATGCGAGTATTGGTTAAGTATGCTTCAGTAAGTAGAATACTACTAGTACATTTGGATATGCATCACCCCCATGTCTCCACACCCAAACCCAACACAAATATCTATACAAGGAGGCACATTCTATTCTTGAGGTCCCCCCCTCCCACCGATAACCGCTTTAGAGACATTGAACTTTGACCTTGACCATCAGGGCTAATGATCAAAATCATGCCAATTCAAACCTATCACGGACACATTGTAGTGTTCTCATATTGACAATCATGTTTACAAGTAATATGAAGAAAGGAAGTGTCCCGAAGCATTATATTTGGTGCTCGTATAATTTTTACTGAATGCCAGCCATATTTGTAGTAAATAATCAATAAATTTAATACTGCATAACTAATCAACTTCTATTCATAGACCATCAAAGTGAAGCTATTACTTAGTAGCAATTATGTGCGTCTAATGTCGTTTAGATCATGTCTATAAGGCAGAATCAGATAAACATACACAAGCTTTACTGTTGGTACTCAATTTTATTCAATGGCAGCCATAGTTGTAGTGAACAATATGGATTTACTAATCTGCAATTCTCTGCATTATCACAGACACTTTTTAGTATGTATTTGTTGCCTCCAATTTCTTTTAAATAACGTCTCCATTCAGTCACATGGGGGGGGGATATGTCTTCCATGGAGATGTTTTGCTATGAGGTGTTCCTTTACGACCTCCCCTTATCGCTGTTTGCTGTACATTAATTCACTTCTTTCTACTTTTCATGTGATGTCTAGGGCGGCAGCACAGCTTTGCATATTTCATGTGGTAAACGGCAAACCAGATTTGCAGATATATTGGATATACTGAGTCAGCAAGATGGGTTAGAGGAAGAGGAATTGAACATGTTGAGGATGTTTGGAATGTTTTCAGGAACTCGTCAACGAAATGATGTCAATGATTCCAAAAATGCTGAAATCGTGAGAATATTGACGTCGGATGAGTTGATAGACCTTGAGGCATTGGACAGTGTAAGAATACATAGTTTCGTCGTTCTTTTGAAACGGTATACTGTATACATCCACTATGAATTATATGTATAAGGTATATACAAACAAGCACCACAAGCTAAGATTTAAGCGAAATGACAAATGGCAACAGTTGGACATTGGTATTCGATGATTGAGTCATCATTCACTTGAATATAGGAGAAACAAAATTGATTAACTATGTGGCCATTGAAAGCAAGGTATTGTCCAATCATAAATTAGGACTCCTTAGGATGTGTTAAAGTGTTTCAAAAATTATGTCGTGCGCACGAGATACTATCTCGTGAGCACGACTTATAGTATGTTGTGCTCACAAGATAGTATCTTGTGCTCACAAGATAGAATCTCGCGCTCACAAGATAGTATGTCGTACTCACAAGATAGTATGTCGTGCTCATAAGATAGTATGTCGTGTGCACAAGATATTATGTCGTGCTCACGAGATTATTTTTTATTTTACAAAATGTCCCTTACTGGCTTTCGTACAAAACGGTTAGTTATACAGAAATGCAGTATTTCAGGGATAGTGGCTGTGACTTCTTTGCTAATGAAGTGGTAATGAACCGACTAAAACACCTTTGTCATGATAAAATGCTAATTTGAATGACATTGTTATCAATTGTACTCTTCTGTTCTCTTTCTTCCTCAGAATAACATGACACCTATCCATCTAGCAAGTATGAATGGGTTTCCTAAAGTTGTTACCATTCTCATTGAAGCAGGAGTGCAAAAGGAAGCTATAACCGGGGTAATATATGTCATTTGTTTTAATTTTCTACCAAATACATAACGGAACAGTATATTTTCCCTTTGGCTTCGTGGTTAATTCTTTGTTTGAAATTTGCAGTGACTATATCGATTGCGAAATAGTATCACATTTCGAAGTTCCACTCTGTTTAGCTGAATATCATAGACAGCATTTATAGCACAAATAAAAAGAATTCCCGTGGAAAGAGTTGGGTTGGTACTTTGTCTGGGGCAAAACAGACAGACTTGAAATCTCATTTAAAATGTATAAATGTTGTATATTAGTTCTTCCATACAGTCGTCGATCATATCATTCTGGAATGAGCATAAACGGTATATACTGTGAATACAATGCGGGTCATGGAATGTTTAGTGGGGCTTGAAGGCAATATGTCAGCGTATAGGCTAGGAGATAATATTAAGTTTGAGGTGGGGAGGAGTTTGGATTTTGTTGATATTTAATTTAAGCAACCCACCCTTTCCTTATTCTGGAGATGTACAAAAGTATGGTACTCTACATAAACAAATAACAGTATAGTGGTCTTTCTGTATAGTAAAGTCACTGGTATGTTAGAAAATTTTAGGTAGTCGTGCCTACTATTCATAATAGAATCTGGAATCTGATGAGATGTGGTGATTTGTAGTGTTGATAACATATAGTGTCCAAGATAGAAAGTATGAAATGCGTATTAATCCCTTCATACTGAAGAGTAGAACAATTTAGATTAACTCGTTTTATAAACTATCTATGAAGATTACAATCACGGAACTTTCAAATTTTGCCCCAAAGTGCAATATATGTGAAGCGCTTGCCATCGATTGTATATATTCTGCTTGTATCCTAATTGCGGCGAAGCAAGATATTTTTCAAGTTTACTCGGAAAACGACCGCTTTCGAGGTTTGATGTGGTTCAAATCATAATGGACGCCCATCTCGAACCATCAGAATATTCACGCCCCTACCCATTAGCACCTCCATTTTTATCGTCGCCCCCATAATCTCCTTAAGCCCCCCCCCCCCCCCCCCCGACGTAAATTCTGCTTGTTCCCCGAGGCGGAACGTTTTTGACGACTTGGTAATCCAAAGCTTGAGACTGTTGATACTCCTGGCATACACTCCTGTCGCCTAGGCTGTCTTATTTATTGGCATTTACATTCTAATAAAATGTTGTTTTTTTTTATGCTGAAAACAAATTTAAATCTTTTGATTGTCAAACTCTGAAATGCAATGTATTAACTATATATATCATTGTCTGATGATCGCACTATGCGTGAAACTCCGAGTAACAACCAAGAAAGAGTTCCAGTACTACCAAAATTATATATATATATATATATATATATATATATATATATATATATATATATATATATATATATATATATATATATATATATATATATATATATATATATATATATATATTTATTCATGTACTGTAGCTTGGTAAGGGTGTGTTAGACAGACCGAAACGCCGCTATCAAGATTTCAACTTGGAATTGGAAGTAAGGATGACTTCGAATGTTTGCATCTATCCATCGAGTCACTTATATTGTATATATATATAATATATATCTTCTTACACAGCGTATGGCAACAGCATTGCACCTTGCATGTGTAATGAATCATGTGGCAGTTGTTGAGATATTGCTTCAATCAGGTGCAAACAGGAATGCAGTATCGCAGGTAAGGATATATTAATACGCTGTTAATATCGAACACAACACATTGTTATGTGGGGGGGGGGGTCAGAAAGATGGATAGAGATATGTGAGATAGAACGAATATCTTATGAATATATTTTGTTTCAAAAACCCAATGAAATGGTCTGGCAGTCTATCCACATTATTTACCTGTAATGGGGCGAGTTCGGGGATAAACAGAGGTTTGCGATCCATTAGGTATAATGTTATCACGTCGCTGATGCGTAATGCGCTTGCTCTCCTCTACAACGATAGCAAGCGCAGTTACATTCTACGGAGACAAACTCACACACATACCAATTGCAACATACAAATGTACATCTATTAGGCATATATATGTTAGTACGTACGTATAGACAGACATACAGACAGACAAACAGATAGATAGATAGACAGACTGGTGGGTGAGTGGGTTGTTGGACGGGTAGACAGACGGACATGTTATTGTCGGAGGTTAAATTACTGTTTACCTAAAATTTTGATACCTGTTAATTTCAGTTCGATAGTATTTCAATACATCCTGTGTGTGACATTTTCATATATTCTGTAGAATAACAGAACATGTCTCCATATCGCAAGCGCACAAGGATATGTGAACATGGTCAGAGTTCTAACCAACGCAGGCCTGTCTGTAGAAGCAACAGCAGAGGTATTGTAATTAGCAATTTTACTATATTATTGCAACCTTGGATAACTTAATTGTACTGAAGGTGTTTTGTTGACAATTAACTAATCAAATGTCCACTACTCTTCTAATGCTATGAAAATATACGATGGACCTGTAGCTGGTTCTGAGATGCATCGATCGCGTGCTTCCCCATAATTATAAGTTACTTCATGCAGAGGGTAAAAAACTAAGTCTCGCACAATGCATGTTTAAAACGATAAATCGACTAAGGAAAGATAATAAAGGTAGTGGCCGGGTTTTATTTTAAGAGAATACACAGGCATGCTAGTAACATTAATGAATGTCTAATGTAACTATAGCTACTATTATAGAGGTATTATGTAAGCTTTCAAGTCAGCCACCGACTGATATTAACCTCCTTGTGTTGCATGTTGCATCTATGTGTGCAATAGGAAGCATTCATGTTAAACTCTGGTCCTTCACATTCACTTTTAAAACTAAATTGGAGAGAAAACACTGAAAATCTGTTCAAAAAATGTAACTCCCGTATGTACTGCCTTCGTAAATTGCGATCCTTTGACATCAGTCGTGACTTTCTGAGTCATTTCTACACATCTGTTGTAGGCAGTGTCTTGTTTTTTGGTGTTGTGTGTTGGGGAGGGAATTTGAATAAACAATTGAAAGGTGCCATAAATAAAATTGTTAAGAGAGCGGGTTCTGTTATAGGCAAAAGACAAGAGAAATTCGAGGAGATATACAATAAGAGAGTTTTGAAAAAGCTGTTAACAATTCTAGAGAATGACCGTCATCCTTTGTATTCCACTTTTTGTAAATGTAAGAGCACTTTTAGCAAACCGTTTAATTTACCAAAGATTGTAATTGAGCGCTTCAGGAATTCTTTTTTACCACAGGCAATAAGAATTTTTTATGACCAGTGTTGAGCTGCAGTGCAGTGATCTTGTGGGTTTGAGTTTTGAATTATTGTAGCTACTAGTATTTAAATTTAACATTACATGTATGTGTATCTTGTTGTGTATCTGTAATAATTGTACCATTTTGTATTTTGTGAATTGTTATACTGCTGGCAGTGTCCCAATTTCCCCTTGTGGGATCAATAAAGTATTTATTATTATTATTATTATTATTATTATTATTATTATTATTATTATTACAAGTTAAGGGGTTTTAATAGTACATAATAATAAAAATGTCTGCACAAATTTTTTTTTTTAGAGGAATGGTGCTTTCAATAAAATATATCCGTGTGAGCTTATAGAATATATTTATTTTAAAGGGATCATAAGATGTGGACATTTTTCCTTTATAAAGCTCAAAAGCTCAAAATGAATAATAAACAGAAAACATGAAATATTTTTTAAAAAGTATGTGAGTGTGTGTGTGTGTGTGTGTGTGTGTGTGTGTGTGTGTTTGTTTGTGTGTGTGTGTGTGTGGGGGGGGGGGGGCTGGTGCCTGACCTGAGTTTGTCCAGACGCTTGACAAATCCACTTCGCAAAGTTATGCGCATAGTTGTACAATGGTTCGTCTATTGTCTACATAGGGTTGGACAAAAGTAAGCTCTTCGGATGTATATGACTAAAGCGATTGTCAAAAGTTAGTGTACAACAATAGAGCAAGAAAATATAAACATTCTCACCATAATAACACATAGATATACTTCATTTTCATCAATTAAAATACGTGTTCATCTCTTTTCCAAAACCAAAACGAAAGAGTTATTTTCGTCCCTCTAAAATCAAGCTGTCATTTATTGGCAAAAACACCTTCAGTTTTATTAAAAGTCTGGCCGTAATTTTGAGAGTCTGGCGTTTATACTTTTCTCAAGGAAGGATAAGATGCTAACTCGGCGATGGTGTTGTGCACCAAGAAATCTGTGCATGCACTCGAACTTTCCATGGCCACTGAACTGACCCCCTTCAAGATTACCACTGTAAGCGACTTGTAACTAACAGCACAAGCGGGGAGGACACGTTTCCTAGCAATGCAAAATATGAGAAAAAACGATATTTTCTACACCACAGAAAGTCCATATTCAATAGAGGACAGTACTTTCCCTATGGATACTTTTTATTGACAAATTTGATTGTTTAGCTTACATTTTGCTCACTTCTGCATTCAACGGGATTAGCATGCACCATTTTGACCTCGAAACAGGACGCACATACGAGTCATATAACCACACATCTGATTCTCACATTAACGATCCGTGCTATGTCCGTACTACTAGTAATAGGGCGACATGATGAACTTACTGTTTTAGTGTTTGGTACATGGTGTAGGGTGACTTGGTTTGAACAGACATCTCCTTTTTTATGTTAATCTTTTCAAATATTACTTCTGAAAAAAAGTGTATTTTAGACGTTCAGAGAGATGTAAATATAATTTCTTAAAAACCAGGAACGAACTACTCATCAAATAGAACTCATTAATATGCTACCACAAGTACCTGTTCATCCACTGAACCTTCCAGCACCTCTAGCTAGAGGCATTTTGGAACTGCAGCAATCACTGCACGTACGAACCCGGCCCAAAGCTAGACAATGTTGATTTGGGGTACAAAAATAGAAATAGACCCACCTCACTGAACCGTGTAGAAATGTTACCATGGATACTTTTTTCATGGGGAGACAATGTAGGTAATTTTTATACAACTTGTATATACATGTAACATTGTTGCAATTTGAATATTTGGGTTACACGATACATGATCACAAAACACTGACTTCAACTTTATACTTGTACAGTTGGCCTGACAGATGGAAAATAATCGTATTTGTGATTGAATACATCCACTGAAACACATGACTATGAATCCAGTAATTTTACATTGGCAGGGTATTTCATTTCGTCTGGAGTTTGTCATTCGAATGCTGCCCTCATCGGCCGGTCCAAATTTTCCCATCATGCAACAATCAGACCACAGTATTATGTGGATCAATGAGAGAAATCCACAACAAAATTTCACTCAAAATCTGTATTGTGATGACTCCTTTGGCGATACTGACTGCTAAATTCAACGAACATACACTAAAAAAAATCTACCAAGTGTGGTTTATTTTTTAGACGCTTACTGATGTTTGCTTATTGTTATTGTGGACGTTTCCTGAAGACTACACGATACTGTGATAAGACTGACCGGCCATATTTGAATTTGCTCTTGAGTTTATGTCGGACTGCATGTCGTATGCTTCGAACAGCAGCATATACAGCACGAGTGCAACCCTACAGAGTTGCACAGGATACCTAATATTCAATTATTTTGTGACGGCTATATATTTGCGTGGAAATAACCTCTGTGTAAACGGACAGTGTTTAATCATGAAGCAACTAACGGTTTCCTTGAACGCAACTTTGGATGTTTTGGTATCGGGTGCAGGTGTCAACGTCTTGTCAAACCGGACCTACGTTACATTAATTACTTATCCATGATTATGTCATATATTCAACTGAAGACTATGTACTACGTATGCATATATGTATATGATTTACACTGCCAAGAAAGGAAAGTTGAATTTTGTTCTTAGCAAAAGGTATGTAGAGCTGATGACTTCGTTAACGTACATGTTTGTAAATGTCAGCGCAACTGAAAAGGACAAGAATATGTCAAGATGGGGTTGTATTTAAAAGCTGAGTAATTTGTATTAAATCGTAATTTCACACAGTATATCTGTATTGCTGTGTTATGTTGTCATTATTGCAAACAGTTGCCAGTGTATACATTTAATATTTAACAGAAAACTAGCGAAGGCCTGCAATTTTCTTCACATTCCCACACACCGGTTTGTTTATGTTCACGTGACGTATGGTAGCACCCTCCTTGCGCGTGACATGTTGTAGTGTAGTTGGCCCGGCCGGCTCTTCAAAAAATTGGGATCGTAATTAGACCTTGTAATCGGCACAGATCTTCTGACATACATGTTAAGCTTTTACAACCACTCAGTTTGTGACTAGTTGCATATTTTATTAGGACTTGGAGTAACAAAATATTTGGTATTTTAATAGCAAACCCATTCGTTTGTAGGTGTATGTCAGATCATGGATGTATTAGTGAGAAGGATTCTGGACGGCTGTTTAATCCTATTACTTCTTTTGTTTACGTCAATTAACCCTTTGTCTCCGCTGCTCTTTGAAGACCGATGAACGTTCCTGCAAATTTGCATATGGGTGGAGCTCACATCTTGAGCTGTACCTGTCATGATGTTTGAACGGGTTGCGCATTAGGGGGTAAAGGTTAGAAGACATGCGCAATTGACATGTCTGAGTGCATTGCCCAACTGTGAACCCAACGATACCGGAAGCAAGAAAATCGATCGAGTTATACGTAAGTTACAGCAAATTATACGCTTTTCATACCCCAAAAGTAACCCTTTTCAAATCTTCTCCCCTTGTGACAAAAAGTGACATCTAGCGCTCATTTACTGATCATTAGAAAGCCTGCAACGTGTTCCTTCCGACCATGTATGTGGGAATGGTGTCATGTGATGAGCGATCACGATAGAGACAATTTGTTTACCACTGTCTCACTATGTACTGTTTCCGTTCCCCTATACAAAAGCTATGGGTGTAAGTGTAAGTTCCCCATTTTCTCGTAAAGAACATGTACGAGTAGGCGCCGTATTCCCCTCTTCCTAGCGATTAGTTTTAGTTTGAAGTATAGCTTGTGATCTAACCTTCATGGCTGGACACTTGCTACCAATCCACGTGCATGGGCAGACTCACAATCCCATGACGAATTTTGGATCCCAACGGTCCCATGTCTTTTACTATCCGCCATATTGAAATATTTGTTTACACTTCCCGTCTCTTGCTGAAGTTGTTGTTTACAAGAGAATGTTTGTTAAGGACTTGGTATCGTGGATTAATAGTTAATACAACTCCAAATACGATAATATTATCCGAAAGTTTTTTCCCTGCCACATATTCTTCCACTGGTGGGGGCTTGAAGGAGCCGGGCCCTTGCTGTTTGTAATTAATAAACAGTACAAAATTTGATTTGTCTGTCAACATTCCATGGATATCGATACATCCCCAGGATCCATGAAACTCGCGAAAACCCTGTTCTTTAGAAACCCACGTATATACATCATGTGAAGTGTATGATAAGCTACTGATTTCATGTATTAGCAATTTGTCTTGCATTGTGTATTAAACTTATGAGATACATTATAATTTTCATTATGCAACAGACTGTGAAGAGAAATTGAACACTTGTTGTTGTTGTTCAAACTTCAATGCAAACGATGGTGCCCCAATCCCTCCTTACATGTATGCTTGTTTTCACCCCAATAAAATGTTTTATCATTTGCATGTTACAGATGGTGAAGTGGCAATAATGGATCGACACAAGTAAACTGTGTAAAGTCGATCGACAACCGACCTGTAAAATGTCATATTCATCTATGATATTGAAAGGATTGCAAGTGGATGTCACCAATGAAGATTCTTGATTCAGTGACAAGCAACCTTCTTTTATATAATCTGAATATACCCTTGTTTGGCATTTTTAATGTCTAGTTTATGCATAAAACAATTGACAATGACAAGTACCAAAGAGATTATCTTTTTATATTTAATGATTTTTTATGCGACAAATGAAGTTTGACTTAATAAAATCAGTTTCATTCAAACACATCCTCTCCATTGTTGTATTTCAACTGACAAATATATTTCATCTATTAAATAAATGAAGTCTTACATTCAGTAGCTCAAATCTGTACCTATCGTCCACACTCGACTCGCAACCATTTTTATTTCTTGTACAATCAATCTTGAAACACATAGAGTATTGAAAAATATCAACTAGATTATCTGCAAACTGTTGAACGGGTGAATCTGCATTGGAAGTGATAAAAGCCAGAACTGGCTTGACTTCCTTCTCTAAATTTTCATTCAGTTCCAACACTGAGCCACTGATAATATTCTTGGCGGCACTACACAGCAAAGAAGAGCTATTCTTTTTCGCATTTTCCAGAGTATATGTAACCTTGACTGCAACTAGAACGAAACACAAATATGAGATCCATTTATTTTTCACATTATGTTTCTTTTTGTATACATTCCAATTGATAATAAATATACAAGTTTGTCTTCATAACAATATATATAAAGTAAGCGATATAATACTTTCATTGCATATGCTCACAATGTCACAGGCATTTACATTCCATGATCTTAAACAATCAAAAATGCATTCAAATATTGGGCCGTTTTTTGTTACCTTCAGTACTTCATGTTCTACATGAGTTGTACATGTAATTTCCTGTTCCTCCATGATGAGAATTGAAACAGAAATTGAACTATCAATATATATTCAAATATCGGTGTAATGCAACTAAAATACTAAATGGCATAACATGAATGTATCGACAAAAATCAACAACAAATGAACGGGTAATGTACCTGCACAAATTCGACAGAACCAATCGCCTTCAGCAGTTCAGGAATAGCGTCAGCCGTCAAGTCTGATACCAGTTGATACCACACGTTGGACTGTCGCATGCAATCACATCCATCGTCTCAGGACCGCCACAGGAGTCATCCTACATGAACTCTTGCTCGATATTATATCAGCATCTTCGTGTGTGTACACAGTCGCTTGTAAACTGTTATTCCTTTCCTAAATTTTATTCTTGTCTATGACGGTCCTAATACAGAACAATGACGTTATTATTTAGGGGTTGGCTATATTCTTATAAAATCGGTAGCGATGTCATACATACACTGTACAGTACACACAACACGTACTTGACATCGCTACCGATTTTATAATATCATCACCAATCCCTATAATAACGTCATTGTTCTGTATTAGGACCGTCATAGACAAGAATAAAACCATTAACCATTTAGGAAAGGAATAACAGTTTACAAGCGACTGTGTGTGTATGCCATTTACGTACGGAAGAATGACGGAAATTGCCGATGATAACCCGATGAGCTCCTATGAATAAGTTATCACGTTAATCTTGTTACGGAAAGCCTGCCAAATCCCCGGAAGTATTAACGTCGGCAAGGATCACGGAAACAATACGTCAAAGGAACGTGCGATATCCTTCTCACTAATACCATGGTCAGATGTAATTTTTGTACTAAAACATAGCATTTGTAAAGTAAGCGTATTTTATGTTTCCATGGAAGCCACTCTCCAATTTTAGATAATCTGTCTTACAATGGATAGCATTAGTGCATATATGCCAAAAGTAAGGATTTTGTTTGTAAAAAAAATTTTCTTCGAATTTTACATAAATTTTGCCTAATAATGCATAATATGGTGATTTAGGTTACCATGGCAACAGATGTTCCTAAAATGATATCTATTTTTGAACTCGGCATAACAAACTACTCAAGATAGGGTGGTCAATATGCTAATAAACTATGTTATAATTAGGTTTATCATGTTATTTTCCAGATATGTAGGTGTTTAACCAACACAACATTTTTTACTCTACCATATGTTTCCATGGAAACAGCTATCCAATTTTATACAATTTATGTTACACCAGGTAGCACTAACTCATACATGTCTAATACAAGGACATTTTTTCACTGTATTATCTTTTTTTTCAATGTTTTATGTCAATTTTTTGAAAAATGATTAACATATTATGGTGATTTTGGTTACCATGGCAACATATGTTCATAAAATGACCCCCTTTTTTGAACTCAGCATACAAAACTACCCCAGGTAGGGTGGTTAATATTATAGTAAACCCGATTATTACTATTATTATTATTATTATCATGTACTATTATTTAATTATTATTATTATCTTCAAGGTCAAAAAGAGTTTTTTTTCTAGTAAATAAATATGTTGTACATATGGACACGATGCAAGTGTCTACGCTATCTACGATTCTTTCAGAGGTAATCTTTCCGGTACAGGGCTAACCAGTAATATTGACTTACACATTCAATGTTGACCGTTTATTCCATACTTATTGAAGTGTTCCATATACAGCATTCAAATATGTATACCATTTTTATAGATTGGCTTTCTGTTAAGTATTTGACCATTGATATTTCCATGTAATCTTTGAAGTCAAGTTGTAAATTGGTCAATTTTGTTTGATGTTTTTTTTTCATAGAGACACTATTCAAGTGTTTACAACCATATTGACAGGGATAATCCGTCTACACAGAATGTAACCTAGCCTCATCACATGCCAATATTCTGTGCAATTTAGAGTTAATATGTTCACTAATTGGGTTGTATTATGAATAGTAATTTATGTCTATAGTGTTATGGACTTGCGCAGATTGTTAACTGCTTGTTTTAGACACCAATTAGCAGCATATTGGTGCTTGCTAGTATGCTTTCAAACTTGAAAGACTTGTTGAATTATACATTGTGTATTTTAATGTCCATAGTATAACAAATCCGTATTCGTTATGAAATAGAAACAACGAACTGCACTCCATTTGGCTTGTCTACATGGACACAACGAAGTCCTTAAGGTCCTAATCCGAGCTGGAGCCAATACATTTGCAGTGGATGAGGTATTGAAAACTGTTTGTCTCAGAAAAAGAAAATATTTATATACAACAGAGAAAATCGAGGATCTTTACAACACTAATGTACATTTACATTGTAATGCGTAGGCATTTTGCTACGATGCTACTGTTTCACTTGTGAAAGATATTCCGATTTCTTTTTAAATCCCCAAACGAGAGCCACCTAGAAGCTGTCCATTGTCTTAATTAAGTATTCGGTAATGGTATGCATGCAATAATGCGAAAGCTTTTGCATGTTTTGCATTTACGGTAAATATTGTATTGAATATAAATCAGCATATACTGTTAACACTTTTCTTTCATTTCTGATTTACAGAATGATTGGACGGCTTTGGAGATTGCATCGGCGAGCGGGCATGAACACGTCGTTCAAACAATCATAGACTCATCAGAACATAAACAAGAGTTGTTGCAGGTAATTACATGAATTGCCCGCTTCTGTAATTTAGTCTTGCACGTTTTTTTCGTTACGTTAGATTTCGTTAGTAGATAGGCTGCGCTTACCAGACATGAACAACGCAAGGCTTATAACGCCAACCAATGTTGCATAGCAGACCACTATTATACAGAGTTCTAAGAACGCATGTTCTTTGTGATTTCTCTTCCTTCTTTCTATGTGTGTATGTACAAGTAGACGGTATCTATATGTCAGAATTTCTCACAACCATCGAAAGGAATTTGATAGAATATGGTATAAAATTCTAAGGTACCACAGAGCTCGATATCTGTGTATGCGTGAAAGAAACTCAGAATATATATCAGAAAAAAACTGGTCAACGTGTCAGGGAGCATTTTTCTCGTTTTAGAATAACATTGGGTCACCAGGGTCAAATTGTAAACTTATTCAATTATGTTGTCGTTAGTATTGCTTATCCCGACCAAAAGGGAGACATGCCAATATATTCAACCAACTTGGTTCGACCTATTTTCGAGCTCGTTTCCTTTCTCTGATTGGCTGTTCTAAACTGTATATGCATATCAGGTGTACAGTCAAATACATTATTCAAATTCAACAACAGGGCTCAACCATTCTATCAAAAACCTCTGATATCAACCTTTGGAGCTGATTTCAACGTGCATTCCAATGATATAGCTTAATTACTGAAGATCATTAATTATTCAAATTACTCATTAAAAGTAAAGGCTATGCCAAACATTGTTATGGTTGGTATATGTACAGAATTCTATGAAATTTGAAGCTTGCATTCTTAAGATAAAGCAGAATTATGAACGTCATTGATTATGCAAATTATTCATTAAAACTGCAATCTACATCAACAAATTTATAGGACATGTGCGCTTAGTTATGGTTAACTTATGTACTAAATTATATTGAAATTGAAGTATGCAATTTTAAGATATAGCCTAATTACCGAAATTCATTAATTATGCAAATTATTCATAAAAGCTTAAGGCTAAATCAACAAACCTTATAGGACATATGCGCCTTGTTACAGTTAACATATCCACCAAATTATATTGAATTTGAAGTATGCGTTCCAAAGATATAGCCAAATTACTCAAACCATTAATTATGCAAATAACTAAGTAATGGTAATTGGATATTTACCAAAACCTATCCATTTCTTGTCATTAGCTTTTAGAAGATGTGTAGCAAGTTTCGTTGTAATTGAGCCAACCGTTTTTAAGAAAATGGTGACACAGACAGACAGACAGACAGACAGACACACACACACACAGACAGACAGACTGACAGACATTTCCCCTTTAATACCTCTCGTACCCGTACGGGAGTTAAAAACTAACAAAAACTTAACACGTATGTGCAGTTAATTATGTGTAGACCGCCATTTTGACGTAGGATCGTCTGATACAGAACGTATGGGTTGCTTCGAATCACGTGCATCTAAATCTTTCTAATATCTATTGTCTTGACACTATGTGAAAAGAAATTCAATTATTTAACTAGGTGTTTTGGCGACATGTATAAACAGCGTCATGTCTGGAAACTATGGACCTTAATTGGGCGTGAAATATTTTTTACCACATATTCAAACGCAGTAATTACAAATGAATGACAAGTCAGTTGCCAAATACAACTTAGTTTTTATGTTTTTGATTTGTTTGTTTGTTTGTTTGTTTTTGATTTGTTTTGTGTTGTTTGTTTGTTTGTTGTTTTTTGGTGGGGGCGGAATTTTCAATTAGTACTTATATGCTTCATATCTAAATATAAGGTGATCATATTTTGAAACTACACAGCACATTTGCTCAGCATTCTATCTCGCTTGTACTAAAGACCATGCCAATGTTGTGACAATTCTACTTATGGAATCATTGAAGTTGCAGCAGGAACCAACGGTACGTATATATCGAGAGAGAGAGAGAGAGAGAGAGAGAGAGAGAGAGAGAGAGAGAGAGAGAGAGAGAGAGAGAGGGAGAGAGGGAGGGAGGGAGGGAGGGAGGGAGAAGGAGAGGGAGAGAGACAGACAGGGCAATTGAACTGAGGTGCAATGTCTATGTATGTATGTATGCATGTATGTATGTATGTATGTATGTATGTATGTATGTATGTATGTATGTATGTATGTGTGTATGTATGTATGTATGTACACTCCCTTAGCAACAGCCAAATGCCAGTATATTTTGCACAGATAACAACAGTTTGATTGGCGAGTGAATAAATATTCAACAAGTGTTTGTAAATGTGACTAGCAACAAGACCACGTCCATAGCATAGGTGTGGACGGACATGTGAATTAACATTTAATTAATGATCTCATGTTTGCCTAGGGACAATTTCTCGCTAATATCAACAACCAAATTGTTGTATATACATATTACAAGCTATGTACTTTTGATTTGTAGGTTGGTGGGATCGCACTTCTCTGTGCTTGTCTACATGGAACAGGCGAAATCGTCACTGTTTTGTTAGAAGCGGGACTCGACCAAGGATTCGTCTCTGAGGTATCAGTATTGTTTTAGCCTCATAAAAGGCTCATTAGGGCAAGATCCATGAATATAACTTGTTTTTTTTATATCGATGAAATAAAGTAATGTCAAGATTTTGGTGTGACTTACAAATTGTCATTTGTAAGGTACTGATATCGGTATAATAATAAATAAAGTGCGTTTAAAACCACATTTTTCAATTTTCGTATGAAACCTGTCTGAACATAATTTATCAAAACATTGGAATTAGGTCAGCTGATTTTTTTTAATATTTGAAACTAATAGTAAGAATTCCTAGCAACACATATATCTAAATCGACGAAATGACACGTACAGCTGGTTTGTTGTTGTTTTGTTTTAGTTTTAGGGGGTGGAAGAAGTATCTATTTTATCCTCTTTTTCGATAATTGTTAACGAGTTCGTTATTGAATAAATGTCATATAGCATATATATAACCCGGGGGGGGGGGGGGGGGGGGGGGTAGTCCCACCTTTTGGGTATACGTATATGTGCCGCCCTTTGGGGTAGGGTTTTTCGCTCTTTGGTCTAATAACATGGGTACTGTCTTTTGAGAGCTATTGAGTCTAAAATGGGGTCGACATTTCACAATGTTTTATTTTTTTTGGTCTAAAATGGGGTCCTGGAAGGAGCTCCTTAATAAATTCTCGACGAGTTCAGGATTTTCCTCTGCTAATTCACTGGATGAGATAGCATGCACACACCCTGAAACGCTTGGCCCAAGCTATCGCCCCATAATGCATTGTTACGTTAACTGCGCATCCGCAAATTTGCATCCATGGCCAGTGGTACCCCCTGGATATATACAACACACACACACACACACACAGACACACACACACACACACACAGATACACACACACACACACAAATATATATATATATATATATATATATATATATATATATATATATATATATATATATATATATATATATATATATATATATATATATATATATATATATATATATATACATCAGCATCTCCTGACGAGTGATTTACTCACGAAACAGGCTTGTAGAGACGAAAAGCCCTACTTGATTTTCTTCTACCCTCAACATATACTCCGCTCTGCGTGCAGACGTATCGAGCACTGTGCTACGGATAAATCTTACCACTGAATTCCTATATATATATGTGTGTGTGTGTGTGTGTGTGTGTGTGTGTTGAAATTACCATCTGTAATATAATGTCGAGGAAAACACGAAATATATTTCGTATCCTTTAATTAATATATTTCGTATTTCGACCACTCGATTTAACACCACAAATTCCAAGAGGGTTTCTGAAAATTGTTCTGTTGAGATTGAGTTTGCAAAGTCGTGTATTAGTCTTGTCCACAATGGATTACATTTTCTCCCAGTCATTTTCGGGGTCTTTTTTTTCAGAATGGGTGCACTGCATTTCATGCTGCCTGTTTTGGAGGTCATGTCGGAATAGCAGAACTGTTACTATCAGAGGGCGCTAGAGTTGAAGCAAGAGCTCGGGCAAGTATTTCCTAACTACAAATGTTAATACTCCTGCATGAAAATAATATACATTTACCTCTAACAACAGTCTGAAAACAAAGTAAGCACAGTATGTTGGCATTCATTTATAATTGTGGATACATAAAAAATGGTATCGGCAAACAAGATCCACCAAAACAACAAGCTTAAGACTTTGGTAATGTTTCATAAGTATATAATGACCATATTTCTTTAGCATCACACAGATGTGCATTAAATATTACAACTTTGTCGGCGCTTAAATCAGCACTGTACAAAGATGTGATTGTTTTGTTCTTAAGGCACGATAAAGTAAATGCATGGATTATTGAATATATTTGAAAGTGGTTGTATATAACTTAACTTACTGCACCCTTTTTATTTAGAATGGGGCGACTGGTTTTCACTTTGCATGTGCACATGGACATCAAGACCTTGTGGTAGCATTGATTGAGACAGGAGTTGACATAAATGCAGAGGCTGAGGTACAGTACAACCTTCAAATTGCACACTTGTGCACGTTACTGAATTCAACATTTCAGGTCTCCCTCTGTATAAAGCTGTGTTAATTCTCAGCGAGAAGACTTTGCTATCATGCTAATTTCAATATCACCTGCCACATGTTCCGATAGTTATCATCCTGTTACTTGTATATTAACTTCATATAATTGTACGCTGGCCCTGTAATATTCGTTATGAACTTATCTTCTGAATTAGTGAATTTGTCAGAAAATATGCTTGTCACTTTGTATGGCGAATTCCACTTCTCGCTCACTCTCGAATGGTGTTATTATAATAGAATCTCACTCCCACCTCCAGTGGGCTGAGATAGAATATTTATTCCATAGATTCGGAGTTGCAGAAGTTTTGTGTCATTCAAGGCGCATGCAGTGTTACAGTAATGAGACGAAAAAGTCACCAACTAGTCCATCTTAGACCATTTGTGTTTGGGCTAATTTTTCTCAGGCCTTCTTTATTCAGGCAAAAAATAAAATTTAACTCAAATATCTCTAGATCTAGAGTGTGGGATTAAATCGACATTCAAGGTGAAATAGTCTATTTAAACAATACTATATTGTCAAAGCGTGCGTACATATCTTCAATATGCATGTTGTGCCGATTTCAACCAAACTAATTGCAAATGTCAAATACTTTAGGCTAGAAGTACTCGCTTTTTCGTTTCACGGGACTGGAAATGTTTCATTTGGCGAGAACGTGCCGTAAAATACCAGCAAGCCATATTGTTATGCCCATTGGTCGATAGGATCTTGATGTTTATTTTCTGTTCATCTTCACAATAGGATGGAATAACTGGATTGCATTTGGCTGCTGCAGGAGGACATTCAGATGTCATACAAACTCTCCTTAAGGCAAAAGTGAATACGGATGCCAGAACAATTGAAGTACGTGATTAGCTACTCTACAGGTTTGACTTTGAGTGAGGGATTGTCAAATTATGTGGTTGTCATATTCGTTGTAAAATGCCCGTTTCACTAGGCAATAGGTTTCGACTAGGCAGATGCTTAATTCAAGGCATATTCATATATTAAAAATATTACCAGAGTTCCTTTGCTGAAAGCTATGTGACGTTCTATTAGCTGCCACTAGCCCTGCGATTCCTTCACTAGCAAAAAATTATGTAATGTTTGGGCTATGTTTTCGTGAGTCATTGTGTAATCGAGTTTGAACAGTTCGACATATCGATAAAAGGCGAAAAGTTTCAAAGCGTGTTGAGGTTATGTAAGTTCTTTGTTGCATATTGCTAACTCCGATTCCATTTTTCCCTACCCAGGAAGACAAAACGGCACTCCACGTTGCTGCATCCAAAGGATATTCGTCAGTAGCACAAATTCTTGTACGCTCGGGTGTAAATGTGAACGCTTTGACAAAGGTATATGACTAGCTATGTCGTTATGTTCTATTCTATAATTACGACCGATCTATGGGTTTGAGTAAGCAACCACTTTCTTTAGATTAGATTAGATTAGATTAGATTCTCATTCTATTATTGTCGATGTTTAATGAAATCTGTATTACTAATATCGTTGAAACAAGTTGTGTCGTAAACAATGTTATCTCAATGAACTATACCACTGTAACTATAATCTAAGACTCAATTCAATTAATGACCTATCCTTATGTTAGAAGCCTGTTGAGTGCCTAATTAATCTTCATTAAATATTTGTTTAATATGATGTCCCATTACTGGTGTTATTCTAAGAAAAATATGCAAACTATACGTAAACTGATCAACCTTTCATTCCATTATTTGTACATTGATATTAGGATTGTTGGACAGCGTTGCATTTTGCGGCACAAGGTGGTCACGTTGTCACGACAAGAGTCCTGTTATTTGGAGGAATAGACCCACAAGTCCGATCCAAGGTAGTTAGTCCTCAAATATATCACTATACCTTCATTCATAAAACTCACCATACTCTGTAGTCCATGGATAGAGAGGTCAGTTATCATCATTGGTTTTATTTCACCAACCACGGGCAATTCAAAACACACATCACATTTACCTATCAAAATGTAATATATAAATGTCGTTGATTACGCGATGTAAAACTAACACTTTTGTCTCAAATTTCTTGCATTAGGATAACATGACTGCCGAAGACATTGCAGTTAAATGTGGCTATATCAATCTGGCTGACCTTATCGCAAAAGGAGTGATGAGGCCTCGAAGGAGAGTGGTATGTTTTTTATCCTTCTGTGTATCAAATTGTGTTCTTTCGTTTTATCAAAAAGAAATTTCAATATAAATCATGATTTCACATCGTTGTACGAAGTATATAGACATACATCAGTCTATCTTGTGTATACCTTGTACCTGGGTGTCTTCATCACGTCCAAACCGGTCAACCAGAGGCTATTAAACTGAAAGGTTTTGACAAGAGGGCGTCGTTGAGTGCTGGTTTGAAGTTTGACAGTTGCTTATGGTAGGTCATGAAGAATTGGATGAAAGAGGTTGACTTGGCTATTATGGATTGGTTCTCTTTCTGTTGTCTTTGGTCTTAACGTATTTGTCTTGATTTCAATATGCATATTCTGTTATGTAGCCTTTTATAGAGGATTGTGGCATGTTGAAAAATTTTGACTTCTAGAGTGTCTCATTCTAGTTTCTGTAACATGAATGTACAACAAGTGATATATTGATCTCCAAGTGTAAATGTTGCCATGCACCGAAAATATGAGATAGTTCCAAATTTCCCCTTTTGTCTTCTTGGATTCAAACTACTGAAGCGATACCAGACTTCATCTTGGTGTAGTTCGAAATGTCACGTACAACCATATAGTTGTCAAATGGAAATGCATTACACTCAATTGTCGCTAAAATAATGTAATTATATCGTTAATTTCTAATTCTATCATTTTTCTGCAGGCACACAGAAGGAAATAAAATCCCCCAAGTTGGAGAATAGAAACATTCGGAAGTCTGAGTCATTCCCAACGTATCAACATTTGGAGTAGAGTCTTCCTTGGCGATGGTATGGTTAGCCATTGTGTTTGCACAAGACATGCGCACAGAAAAAGACCTTCATTCGACAGAAAATGTAAAAGTCGTATTTATGCAAACGTGATGTATTACAACAATATCTTTAGTGTCTCATTCTCACTTTTGATACATACTTATAAAATGTCGACAATTATATCTAAGTTGTGATAGCTTCATTTGACTTCAGACCAGTGAAGTGGTCTGAGACTTAACAACTATTATCCTTTAGTTATATCCCTGCACACGTCGGTAGTTTTCAAAATCCGTGGGTTTTATAGTTATATACGTGTGGAGGATGACACTTATTAGTTTAAGCCATGTTTGTGTTGTTTGGTCTGTAGGTCGATAAAACAGGTTTCAAGTGTCTTTTAAAAAGAGTTCTTGAAAAACTGTAATAACACAATATTTGTCGTGATGACGAATTGTTTAAATTTTTATTGTTTACGTTGATAGAGTGTGATGTTGAAAATCCAGCTGATCTCAGTATGTGTATTGGCTAAGAACATTACTAGTAGGTCTGGCAAATCCCTTAGTGTGTAGACTCACGGAAGTGTCCTCAGCTCTGTTCCTTTGATTAGGAAAGTATATGTATACGTACATTCTAGGGTGTGCTATAGTTTAGTTATTAATGTTAGTGAAGATTTTAAGATTGTATATGCGGTTTTGATTAGTCGCATTATTGTTTTAATAGCACAGCAGCAATTCTAATAGTTGTGTTTATGGGGGTTTTTTTACCGACTTTTCAGAGTGCAGAGTATCTCACGATGTTCTGGGTATTAATGTTGATCAAATTAGTTTTAGTTTTCTCTCTAACATGATACATCAATAGTATCTCGCATACATTAGTCCTAAAAGTTTTAAAACCAGAATGCATTTCACAAACATGTCGTCTAGCAAATTAGCGATAGTGAATGTGAGCATTTTGAATCACCTTTAAATGGAAAACAGAAATTTGTTTAAAATTTTATGTTGGTTTTAAGTTCATTTCTCGAAAATATTATCAGTGTAAGGCTTTACATTACTTGGTACTTTCAAGGTCAATGTAACGCAGATGGCAAAATACCATTTTTATATAATTTTGATGAGTGAAAATTCGCACACTCCAAAGACATCGCATGTAATATTTTCCAGTTTGGACTACCATAGTATTGTCATACAACTCCTCTTTCACTTGAATTAGGTCACAATTGATAAGTGTTACACGTGATCACGTGATCAAGCGGGCACTACATGTAATTCCCCAACATCCAATCCCAAGGAGTTAATAATCAATCAATATAATAGGCACATTTGCTCACATATTTACCACCGTTATATTAATAATTTTCAGTAAAGGCTATATCATAACAACGCACACTTCAAACTCCGGTATATAGATCAACCATAACAAAGCACACATGTCCTATAAAGGTACTTAGTACTTATTACATTCATGGTTAGTATCACATTTATGGTTTTTATTACATTTATGGGTGATACAGATACTTGCTCATGCTGAGCAAGATTTGTTTCTAGTTTACACAACTACCAATTATTAATGTTGTCTATGTTCACGTCTTACACGATTAATGGACCGGTTAGTTTCTTATGAGGTTCACTAGATTTTTCAATCAGGCCAGAAGAAGACACTAACAGTAACCCCTCTGTAAAACTGAAAACAGGCTGACCCCCTATCAATTATTCCAAGGATATGATGACTCCTCCCTCTCATACCATATTCACTTGCCAAGTATTTCATTGTGCCTTAGAATGTACTGCTTGATTATGTCTCGCAAATACATTACAGTATAAGACAGCACCATCATTTAACTATCTATTACATAGGGTTGAAATAGTTTTGTAAAAAGGGCTTAATAGCATCTTGACAGCAAAAGATCTTTTTTGGGGAGGGGGAAAGCTTGAGATGGGGATATGTACACCTCTCGCTTGTGTATGTGGTGGTGGTGGGGGGTTCCAAGGAGCTCTGGAAGTTGTTTTACTCTTAACTGGCAATTACGGACCCTTTTAGAGACAATAATTTTCAAACTGTGCAAGACACCCATCAAGTACTAGAAACTACTCTTTACAAATACGATTGTAATGTGTTAAAAGCTAAATGGCATCATTATATAGTAAAGGTCATCAGTCCATCTATAAATGGCTGAATGATTGATAGGGGAGCTGGGAAGTGTCATTACTTGAAGGTAATTTTTATGGATTTTGTTTTCATTCTGAAGAGTAAAACAATTTAGACTACCTTTTTTTTTATAAACTATCTATGAAGATTACTATTATGTAGCTTTCAAATTTTGGCCCCAAGCGCACCAAATATGAAGGATTAATTGGGAAACAGGCAAGTGTTTACACGACACTCTGTAACTGTAGTTGTGGGTTATGCATGTATATGTATATGTTTATGTATTATGTATATGTATATGTATATGTATATGTATTATGTATATGTATATGTATATGTATATGTATATGTATTATGTATATGTATATGTATATGTATATGTATATGTATTATGTATATGTATATGTATATGTATATGTATTATGTATATGTATATGTATATGTATATGTATATGTATTATGTATATGTATATGTATATGTATATGTATATGTATTATGTATATGTATATATATATATGTATATGTATTATGTATATGTATATGTATATGTATTATGTATATGTATATGTCACCACATATATATGTATATGTATATGTATAGTTATAGTTATGTCACTCTACATAAAGTAATATTGAATAATATAGTTAGAAACGGGGACCAGAACAAATACCATAATTCACAATGTCATGCTATTGTAGAAATGGATTTTTCTTCCATTACAATCCAAAATACAACGACCCCCACCATCCAAACTTTTCAGAATAGGACGACCCCTACTGCCAAATTCGAAAGTAGGGTGACCCCCTATCAATCTACCCTACTCCCTCAGCCACCGAATTCGAAGAAACTGGCCTGAGATTATTAGATTGTAAACTATAGGATTCATCCTTAGAAAGAAAATCTGATGACAAAGTTTGATCATAAATTATAACTGGTTATCTTATTATTTGAACTAAAATTACACTTTCAACTTTCAGCTTTATAAACCTTTCAGTGATACAATACAATGCCCCTCTTTTACATGAAATAAAATGTTACATTCAGATCGCACAGGGGCACAGAAACCAATTTTCTCTAATGTTCTCGGGTTTTTAAAAATCATTTCTCATTGGAATTGATTCTTAGATTCTTGAAGTTGTTGATTGTTCAAT